>NC_051181.1:53310167-53562667 GCF_013339695.2 Rhipicephalus sanguineus
CGTTTCTTTCGCTTGCACGACGCTTTGAAGGATTTGCGTTCGAATAATAGACAAGTGTTTCATATTGGTAGGGGATTTTAATTGTGTATTGAAGGAAGGAGATAGATCAAGCAGTCGCAAGTTTAAAGACAAAAGCAGTGATGTCTTGACGCAAGTGCTTGTGGATTATGAGTTGGTGGATATTGCAGAGTGTCTGGAAAGTTCCCGCACAGTTAAGTACACCCACTTCCAGGGTGCAAGCAACGCCCGTTTAGACCGACTATACATATCAGTAGACATAATAGCACAATGTAGAAGCTATTGCGTTGTGCCGGTTGCCTTTTCAGATCATTGCCTCGTAAAGTGCCAGATAGGTTCAAAGAAAGAAAGCAATAGCTTTACGTGGGAACAGTGGAAAATGAATTCTAATCTCTTACTTGACGAGGCCTTCAATGTAGCTGTGATGAATGAAATTACGGAAGTTAGGGCAGCTCATTGGAAAAACATAGGAAAAGAGTGGGAACTTTTAAAGCAACGGATCAAAATGAAAGCAATTGAGAGATCTAGTATCATTTCCTTTGAATCGAAAAAGAAGGAGAAAGAGCTAAAATTGATGCTAGAGAAGCTGACAGCACTGGAATGTGAGAAACCTGGGGTATATGTCGAGGATTTGCGTAATATCAAGCAAAAACTTGAGATTTATGATGAAGAACGGTACCGAGGCGCACTAGTACGAACGAGAGCAATGGAAATTACCTTAGATGAGAATCCAACGAAACGTGCACTTGGACTCGAAAAAAAGTCACGCGAGGCGGAACCATATAGAAGTTATTAAAGTGGATGGCGTAGAGATGGCAGACAATGACAGCATCGGGCAGGCTTTTTCTAAACACTACGAGTCACTTTTCGCGACTAGACCCGTTGACGTGGAGGTATTTAAAGAGGCGTTCCTTAGTAGAATGCCACAGTTGTCCGAAGACACCAAAGCAGCATTAGAACTACCTATATCGCAAATAGAAGTAGAAAAGGCCATAGATAAGCTCAATCCTGGTAAATCGCCAGGGCCTGACGGCCTCAGTGCTGTGTTTTACAAGGCATTTAAATGTGAATTATCCGGACTGTTAACAGATGTCTTCAACGAGTCATACAAACTGAACGGTCTGCCTCGGTCCTTTAGTGAGGCACATACTATTTTGATACCAAAGACCGAAGAGACAGAGAAGTTAAAACTAGTTTCATCATATAGGCCCATATCATTAACTAACTGCGATTACAAAATTTTGATGAAAGTACTAGCGCGGCGACTCCAGGGTGTCATCAAACAATTAGTTGGGCCTCACCAAACATGTGGCATCAAGGGACGTTCCATTGTGACTAATATACACAAATTGCGATGTGTGCTTGAGTGTTGCGACGCCAGTCAAGGCGGTGTAGCGATTCTGCAACTGGATCTCGAAAAGGCGTTTGACTGCGTTTCTCATGTTCTGTTACTTGCCATACTAGACCACGTAAATGTCGGTTCCATACTTAGAGATGGGGTAGCTTTGGCATACCGCAACTGCACGACACGTTTAGTGGTTAACAAGTCATTGGGTGCCCCCATTAAGATAAAGCGATCCGTCCGTCAGGGCTGTCCGCTTAGCCCTCTACTGTTCAGCATCTACATAGAATCCCTGTGCTTGGCAATAAATGAAAACAGCAGCATTCACGGCTTTAGGTTGCAGGCATCCGAAGTCAAAATTCTGGCATACGCGGACGATGTCGAAGTTTGTTGCACCGACAAAGAAAGTGTTGCACAGGTTATCACTGTAGTAAAGAATTTCGGCAATGCAACTGGTAGTCTGGTATATTGGGGAAAGTGCTTGGGTTTTTGGCACGGAGTGTGGTCATCTAGACCAGAATTTTTCGCCAATGTTAAGTGGGGGACGACACCTGCCAAATATCTAGGCGTACCGCTCGAATACTACAAAGACAATGATAACTATTGGCAAGAACAGGCAAGAGTAATTCAGTTGAAAGCGAATAGGTCGAAGGGTAATCACCTATCAATGTTCTCAAGAGCTACGGTTTGCAATTTATTCTTCGCGTCGAAACTGTGGTACGTGATGCAGGTATTGCATTGTTCACGGGCAAATATACAGAAATTTCATCGTGTCTTCGCAATTTTCGTGTGGGCCTCTAGTTGGGAACGATGCAGTCGAACCAATCTGTTTAGACGAGTAAAGAAAGGAGGTCTGGGACTGCCACATCTTTCCATTCGGCAAATCATAAACAGGTTCTTCTTTTTCCGTAATGTGAGTGACCCTTTCCTGCGCACGGTGTGCCAATTGAGGCTGATCAGGGCTCTACCTGGATATGTAGTTGGTACAGATCACATGAATGGCGCAGTCTGCGGGTATCTCAAGGAGGTGATTCTAAGTATTCGCTTTTTGTCTGTTAGATTTTCTAATGAGTATCTGTTCTCAGTGTCACGTAAAAAGCTGTACAAAGATGTGTGTGATGCAATTTTACCCGTCCCTCTGTACAGAGCCATGCACAGTAGAGGCCAAGGGCAGGACGTGCTAAAAAGGGTTAAAAGAATGCAAGTGGCGCCTTCCACGAAGTCCTTCTTCTTTAAGCTTCACACAGGCACATTGCATGTCAAGGTATTCCTTGAGGAGCGTGGTTTTTTCTTACCTTGGGGCTCAGACTGCCTTATCTGTAATAAGCCAGAAACTATTGACCATGTTTTCTTACATTGCTGGGAGGGCGTGTACTTTTGGGATGTACTACAGAGGACAATCAAGAAGGAATTCCCGTTAGATCAATACGGTATCAGGTTTCTCCCAATAGATAATGAGAATGGATTTCCGTTGGACTTAATAATGTTAACCGGCCTCCACTGTCTATGGCGGGCTCGTATGGCAGGATTTCACCGCGATCCAGATGCAAGGCCCGCAAGAATGTACTTTGGAGAGTGTATGTCGAAATTTGTTGAATTGCAGAAAACGCAGGAGATTGTACCTGAGTGGTTATCGAGAGTGGAACCCTTGACAGTGCTCAAGGAATTTTAAAATTGATGTCTGTCCAATAGGACGGACAACATTTGATGTTATTTATTCTATGTGTTTGTGATGTGGTTTATGTCTGGAAGCAGGCAATAAAGCAAAAAAAAAATTCGGCAGATCCCACGTACCGTGGGAGTCGATGTTATGCGAAGCATGCGGCGGGTAGGTGACTGTGGCGTAACTTTTTTACTGAGCGACACGTTACGAGATGATGCTAAAGATTTGTATATATTTTATACGCACACATATATATGTTGAAGAGCTGCATGTGTGTCATATAAGCAGTTGTTTACGGTTGGGTAACGCTGCCAATGACAACGTGGGTATTACCAACACCAGAAGCGGTAAGCTGATATGTAGTGCTTATACGTGTCCCGAGAACGCACGCGCGTTTCACGAACCCGTGTGCATGTGTGCAAGAAGTTCTTGACAGTACTTGAACAAGGGCATCATCACCGTGATCAGTGAGCACCAGCAGCTGGTCATGACTTGTTGTAGGATCCGGTCGTGATCGTGGTGAAGAGGGGTCCATGTGTATTGAAGTGTGTGGTATAGTGGATGCCTCGGTGATTTCGTCGACAAATTGTCTGTCGACAGAGCCGGCGACATGTCGGAACCTGAAGTCAACTTTCGCGTTGGTGAGGTATAGGCCGTCTAGGCTAGTAGGCCTGCATAGTGCTACGTAGACCAACATCAGTGGATGGCGCTTGTCGTAATCGTAGACTACATGGGCGTATATGGCTTACGCAGCCTAGTCTACAAAGCGGCTGTCAATCAATCCGGCATCATCATCGGTCAGCATGAGGCCATCGCCCAGCCTCTTAAGAAATGAAGAGGACACTTCTTCGTCCTGGTGGACGAAGTGCACTTTAAGATGCGATGATGTGAATATCATACGTAACTTTCGTTAATGTATTCCTCCGGGGTCGAGCAATGCTTCAATATAACTTGCTGAATCATAGGAATACAAATGTAATGTTTATTAGACTGCTATAAAAGCGGAGCCAACACTGGAACTACAGACTTCAATCTGATAAGACGCCCGTATCGTAGGAGTACACATCGTAGGAGAATCATGTAGTGTTTATTGCTTTCTTGTAAAATTTCATAGCCAGCACCACAACCACAATTGACGTTGCACCGATAGTACGCCTGCGTAGGCTACTTTTCCAAGCCAGTTTATAGACATGGCGTGGCTCAGTGGTAGAATACCTGATTCCCACGCAGAATGCTTGGGTTCGATTCATGCTGGGATCCCAATTTTCATTATTTCCATTCGTTGAGTCAACGCTGCCTATGTTGGTTTTACTTAACTCTCTAGCATTTAAGTTACCAATGTCTGTTCTCGCCGTTCCTGGATAGACATAAACTGTCAATCACCTGTGGCGCATACTCGTACACCGCGGCCCCGTGGTAAACGGGTATGTGCCACACGTGTCTTGTGGAAAGGGTTTGACGACGTACGCCACAGGATTTTAACTTTATTTATGGCATGACCCGGCAGTCATATTCGCCAAATCCTCTTACCCTCCCATGCAAATTTTGGTCTACACGAAGTTAAGGAGGCGATCATGAAAGCACCCAGACGTAGGCGGCTAGATAGATAGACAAATAGATAGATAGATACGTAGATAGAAACGCTCAAAGTGCGAGAGGTTCGCTAAGAAATGCTTCGCATTTAAAATATGTGCTTGTTGATGCCATCTTTGCGCGGGATTCACCATATGCGGTGCCCGCGTATGTGTTAAGAATTTCAGCTACCGCAAGGGTTAAGGCATGATCATGGGCGTTTGTCGTCGGTACGGAGATGTGCCTCTAGGCGTCAACGTGAGTGCGATGCGTCCACGTTAAGCGATGCTATATGTGCCAAACAACAGTGGGCATTGTACAAGCTCTCATATACCAATGAACTATAAACAATAAAATACTTCTGTAACGACACATTTCACTTTCGTGTTATACCTATTCCTATGAAGGAGGGATCAACGATGTTTTTTTCTCTCATCTCTCTGTTTTTTCTATGTCACTTTTATCTCTCTTTATTTCTGTTTCTTCATGTCTCTCTCTGTGTAGTTCTTTGACTTTCTCGCTCTATCTTTCTCGTTCTTGCCTTTCTTTCTTTCTCTCTCTCTATTCTTGATTCCTCCTTCTTTCTAGCTCTTTCTCTCTCTCCACCTATTTCTCTCTCTTACTTTACCTTCTGTCTTTCTTCCCTTTCTTTCTCTATTTCTCCTTTTTCTTCCTATGGTATGCTTAATTCTTTCTTTGATTCTGTCTTTGTCTTACGTTTCTTTCTTCGTCTCTATTTCTTGCTTTCTCTTTCTTTCTATGCTATGCTTTAGTCTCTCCCCTCCTCATTTCCCTTCTCCTCACCCTCACTTGCCTTTCCCGCCACCTTGCTATGCTGTACTACAGACAAGGCTATGCTATGCTCTGCTAGCGTGCCAGGATAGCAGAGTGATTAGTGTGTCGTTCAAGATAGCATGCCAAGTCCGACAACGCTCGAGTTGAGGTGAAAAGTAACTGCCTTTATTAGACGCTTGTACCTTTATATACTCAGGTATGCACGGCATGGTTGCCAACCTTAGGGGATCCTGGTTGCCAGGCTGGGTACATCGTTTTCTCTCTCTAAGAAGAGAAACACATGCAAATTTAAACAGTATTGATTAATCAAGCCATGTGCTCAAGGGTTTCCAATATGCGCCCGCAAAGAACTGGCCTGCATCTGGGATGACTCTGTCGAATGACCTGAGCTACTTTGTCCTTTTCCGATGCAGTGGGTGCTGCTCGGCGATTCAGTTCCTGCATCGTCCGGGCGTACTAGAGCAAACTTTGATCCGGACGCTGGGTTCACAATTCGAGCTCGCGCTGGACTCGCAGTTCATACCCAGGGGGCAGAAATTTCGCTTGGAAGCGGGTTTCAAACTCTCCCCATGATGTGAAAGGCGTTCGTGGCCTCCACCATCATATTGCGGCATCTTGTAGAGCCAGTGCACGATTCGAGCCATCACGTACGCTTCCGAGGCGCCAGAAGGTTTGGCATAGCTGTGTACTTCTAAGAAATCAGCCACTGATTTTTGGGTCGTCCAAACCCGTATACGTGGGTAGCTCAATTCAAGTTTCGACCTGTGGCTCACCCGCTGTCTGTGGCCCTGACGCCAGACGACTCATGCGGTCCATGAGCGTGTTGCACTTCTCAGGGACACGCTAAAGTGTGTTCAACTTTTGCGCCAGTAGCTGGTCAGCCTGCTAGAGACCAGGAGCTTGCTCGTTGTCAGGGGTCAGTATCTTTCGGGACCGAAGCTGCTTTCCCTTCCCCTGAGCCATGGGAGGAAGAAACAGAAAGCATCGCACAACAAAGCGCAACAAAACGTAATGCGCAGCTCGATGAAAAGACACAACGGTCACACGTCACTCACAAGCTCGACAAGAACCGAAGTACCGGACCAACGTCCGCTGTGCAATACCTACAGGCGGGAGCAAAAACACGTTGGGCGCCCCAGTCACCTAAGAGAGGGGGCGCAAAATCTGTCCCATACATTGACCCCCGTAGTCACCTAAGAGGCGGGGCGCAAAATCTGCTTCGTACATTGACTTAGTAGGGGGTGGGGGGCCGCTGCTATGAACCTTTCCCCTTTACCCCCTGATGGGGAACCCTGCGCACGCCTATGCTTGCTCATGCGATCGGCTGCGGAAAATGTTTTTCGCTTACCCAATGCGTTCAACGGCCCGTATTCAGCGCTCTCGCCCTCCTGGTATCTAAATCGGTAAATCTAAACGTTCTTATTCAGTCCTCTACATCCGTGGCAATTCGCAAGGCCACAGTAGCGTTGATTGCTGTGTCTCTTCGTGACGCGCGCATCTGTCGAGTCTGCTTTTGTTTGCGCCATCGTTCTGGCGAGTGATTCAACAAGCCCTTCATGGCCGTTGCGTGGCGCGTCCAATGAGCGGAGAGAAATTGATAGCTCTCCCAGACAACACTCGACGACCTTGGGTTGTCCTGAGGATGCCCTACCCAGTACGAAAGAACGACCTGAGGTCGTCCTCAAATGAACCTCGAGAGGTTCCAATCCAGTCTATTTGTCCGGCCCCAGATCATACTCAGGTTGTCCTGAGAACAACATTCAGGGATATTTTTGGTATGCGTTCAGGTCGACCTCAGGACAGCTTCAAGGCTTTTTTTGTAATGTATTCAAGGCTTTTAAGAGGCATGCTGTGCCCATTGAAAATGTGGTTTTCCAATGTGACTGTTTTCCATAAATCAATGAGAAAATTCAGCCTTAAAACTAAAGCATGCACTTACTGCTTGAAAGAGCATACTTTGAGTTTTATTATTAATTAATAACAAAACTCAGAAGTATGCTCTTTGAAGCAGTAAGTGCTTCAAATTTACTGAGCTTTTAAAAGCTCCGTAAATTGCCACACCAGATGAAAATATAAACACACAGTGAAACGCAAAGCTTTTTTTATTAATATCGGTTTCAAACACCGAGTCCATGGAGCTTGGCAAAATGCGGTTGCTTTGATTGAATCTTTTCATCTGAGGTCTCTGGAGATGGGCAGGGTACTAGAGGAGACATTAAGAGAAATAATGAGCAGGACATCGTGAAATACAACAAAACAGCAAAATTGACAAAAGGAAGAGTTAACGCCAGATAAACAGAACCATTGCGAGAATGGCTCCAAACCACTGTAGGCATGCTCTTGTGAAGAAAGTTGCCTCTCAGCACATGTACAGCAAAAACGTCACGAAGATATAAATGTCATACCAGTCGCATTGTGATGGTTGCGTCAGCTGCCAGCTTTTTATGAAACTTCTCAAGGGCATCCCAGTCTTCAAAAACTTTGCTCAGTAGATATTCTTCTCTTGCAACTTGTGATGCAGTACTGCACAGTTGCCGCTGTATTGTATCGAACTGCTGGCTTGGTGCTCCACCATCACCATGGGCGTTTCCAGGATTCTAACTCGTTGCTTAAATTCTGAAAACATATGACAATAAATGTAAAAGTGTTAATTTACGAGAAAGTTTGCGTGCCTAGGCAGGTCACCAATCGTACGTGTCACCATCAAGATTACAAAAACTGCATCCTTCGCAAGCGACTGGAAAACCGAAATTATTTTTGATAACTGCCATACACAGCTACAGAGCTTGATAGGGTAAACGCGCGCGCACATACACATTCAGCTCTATAGTCACAACGTTGTCGTCGCAGCGATGACGCTGAACATATTCACGTTTGCAACCGCAAACGATAGTGTCGCACACGATAGTGACACAAACGAGTTCAGAAAAACTTCGGTAATCTTCAAACTGTGAAGAAACACGGGAAATGAACCCTTGGGCGCTCGCATAAACATCACGCGACACAATGAACACCATGGCATTGTCGCGTGACATCGTCAGCTTTGGCAGCGCCGACTTACTGTCAGCACTGTTTGCTCTGCGTAAACAGGCATTAGCGCATCTATTTCTTTATCGTCTAAAGCTGCAGTCCACGCTTTCTTCCATTTCGAACGCAAAAAATAGAGACAGAGACTGGAGACTTACCTGCCGCCATGCTACATAGCCATGCTCCTTTCTTTGTAGACGTCCGCTAAAGCGCTTGCCTTGGATTGCTTTGACTTGGGCTGTCTTTTGTGTCAATGTTGCCAGGCAGGAAAAGAAAAAATGGTGTGCGTTGGCGATTGCCACTGTCGGATACCGTGTCGACTGTCCCCTTACCTTTTCATTGCCGACCACAGGGGTAATGATCCGCGTATGCGCAAAACAGTAAATTTCGCAAACACACACACACACACACACACACACACACACACACACACACACACACACACACACACACACACACACACGCACGCACGCACATATACACACACACACACACACACACACACACACACACACGTGGAAAACGTTTTCATGTATGATTGTAAGGCATATATAACCGAACACGCGGAAACAACTGTACAATCAAGAGATGCGCTAGGGGTTGTCACGTGCATTTAATTTTCGCGCACCCGTGACGAGAGCCACACAAAGTTCATGCACAGTCTTTTTCTGAATTATACGGTATGCACTCAAAATGTCCTACAATGGACGTTTTTCGGACGATGAGTTATCCCCGAAAAATACTGAAAAGTATGTTTTCCGTATCATCCTGTGAATGCCTTCCTGAGGGCGCACTCAGAACGTCGTATAACCCATTGGGGACGTTTCTACCATTTGAGGACCATTGAGGACTACCTCAGGTCGTCGAGTGTTGTCTGGGCTCCTGAGTGTTAAATGCGCAAAACGCGCATTATAAACTAATTCGCTGTTTTGCACTCGCTAGTTGCACCGGGTTTCACAGCAAATGTGCGAGGCAGTCAGATTTTGCACTACCTAATACTTCTGACAGGTGGCGCTACGCGTCTTGGGAAACTCCGGAGCCTGACGTCTATATATTAGCGGACCGACCTCGGAGATGTCCGGTGTTTTGCCGACAGTTCGGTGACGTTTAGGCCTCGACAGCTTGCATGGTGGCGCTGCTGCGCTAGTCAGAGCCACCAATAGCGGCCGCGCGCGTGATCCCGTCGTGACATGTTGCGGGCGGTCTTTGCAATGACATTGCGCGAGTTGTTGTGTGGGTTCCGCAGAACTGAATACGTAGATAGGTATTTAAAATAAAAGCAGTCTTCTTCACGACAATGATCTTTGCGCCGGCAGTCATGTTTACGACGTTAGAGAAGAAACTGCGTCTGCAAAGGGGCACTCCGATTTCAGTGGCAAGTGTGTTGCGCACATGAAGAGCGTCGACTAGGACGTCAGCCTACAGCTTATCCAAGTTTTATCAAAGTTTTGTATTACATAGGTTAACTAAAAAAATTTCAGTTATTACGCGAAGACCTTTCTTTCACTTTTGAATCCGTTCTGTTTGGAGTTGGTGTTCGGGCTAAGCAAGAGAACAGTTGCTTCGCTCCTCTCACGTTTTTGCGCTCGCTCATTCCTTAGTTCTGTTCGATGGTTTCTGCACATTTTCCCAGTTGTCTATACCACCAATTGCACATTGTGAGAGCAAGGTGCACAAGCAAGGCTGGGCACCGAGAATGGTGCAAGCACGCCGCCGCCTGGGCTATGTTTGTTAACACGCACGAGAACACATCCTGCACAGACCTACTATGCGCCTGGCTCTGAAAATCGTCACGTTTTCTTTTATATATGAATGTAGTAGTAGTAGTAGTACAACTTTATTCATAAGGGGTGGGATAAGGGGTCATGAGCTCGATGGGTGGGGCCCCAAGTCCAGGGCTCCACTGGCTACTGCTGCCTGCCTGACGTGACCCAGAAGCGCAAGCTGTACCTCCGGGTCAGAGCTGGCGAGCTGGGCTTCCCATTGCTCGAAAGTATTAGATAGGTTGTACTGGCCTAAAAAGGCATCTAAAGTTGGTGGTCGGTTTAAGCATCCCCACGAGATGTGATATAGAGATGGCGAGCCGCCACACCACGGACAGGCGTGCCCATACAGCGTTGGGAAAATTTTGTTCAATCTTTGTAGATTGGGAAAGACCCCCATTTGAATCCTGCGGAGGTCAATCGCGTCCTCCCCATCTAACGATTTGTGGGGGGCGCTGTATTTTTGTCGAGTGCCTCGCTGGTGAGCCAGAATTTCGCGAGGGGCCATTCTGGATGGGTCGTTGTCCTCCTCGTTAGTATCGTCCTGAAGTGTTTTAGGGGATTGAAAGTGCGGTCGAGGCTCTGCTCGGTTCGTGAGCCCTCGAGCAAGAGCGTCTGCACTCTCGTTTCCCTCCAGGCCTGTGTATCCCGGACACCAGATCAGCCTGTAGTTGTTTTTCAAACTCCTGCCTAGGAATTTACTTAGCTTTATCGGGAGGCGGCCTTTTAAAAATAAACGGCACGCTTCCTGTGAGTCGGAGATGATAATGGTCTGTGGTTCCTCCCTTCGTTCTTGCTCTTTGATCGCAAGGGTAATTGCAAAGCATTCCGCCTTGGCGATCGAGGACGTGTACAGGGATGCACATGTCATCATTCTGTTGTCGCTGCTAAGTACTGTTGCAACGGACCGTTTAAAGTTATATGCGGAAGCGTCCACATACAAAACATTTGTTTTGTTTTTTAATGTTTTACGGAGCCATCGCACTCTCTCCTCTCTGCGCTTTTTGTTTGTATTTACGTCCATGTTCTTGGGCAGGGGAGCGATCGCGATATATGAAAGTCTCTAACGCTTCGTCGTAAGGTCACGCTTTCTCCTTTCAACTGCCCGCAGGAAAAGGTGTCGGAACATATCGGCAGAGTGCAGGGCTATCGAGCTTCTCTCATCATTGCCCTAAAAGTCGGCACTGCATATGAGGTTTCGGTGCTTCACAAGCTGCTAAAGACCTCCATCTGGACTAGAAAAAAGGCAGATTCTATGACCACGCCGAGCAAATATGCGCAATAATAGCAAGGAAAGCTATAAAACAATGAAGAGCGACTGTTTATCTCGCACGTCGCGCCGCCCTCATCCAACGCTTTCCTCGCTCGTTTTTGTGAGCCTTCCATATAAATTCGTATAATCTTATTTTTGGCACCTTACGGACAGCGTATCTATTAGCTATTGTGACAGCCGTACACACAACAACAGCATAGTTACACTCCTGTTTGACCGCGAATTAGCTTCGTCATTTCGGGCTGCTGCAGTACCACCCGTAGCACCCGCTCTCAGCCACGACTGATTATTAGTGCGCCACGCCGCGGGTGCCGCCACTTGTTCAGTCAAAGCTGCAGCGCACTAGGCCTATAGATCATTGGCGACAGAGAAAGTGGAGCTTGTTCGGTTGTTCACTGTGCTCCTGCTACTCATGCTGCGTTGTCGCGTAGCTGTTCATTCGCCAAGCTGTGGAAGCTCCACGTTAGCAGCGAAACCTCGCAGTCCCATCCGTGGTAATGGCAGCAGCGGTAGGTGCGGCCGCCATCCCTGCAACGCTAGCAAAGTTGGCAGTGGTCGGTGTCCGCCAAGCGTCGGTCTTCCTCGGAGCCCAGCGCTGGCCTACAAGTGGAGATTCTGGCATGCTTGGTGGCGGCGGCGCCTAACAGCAAAGCCCCGGTGGTGCCACGTCTTGGTCTCGACGTGGCTGCATTCGAAACACCAGAATGCCGCAATGTAGCTAAGGAACATCAGGAAAATTAGTGGCTTAGGAACATCAGGGCTCTCTCTCTTTTGACATCAGCAATAGATGTCGCTTCAAGCTGTGGAAAAGTTGAAATCTTTCACAACTCATATCGAATGGTGGCTTGGATGGTTTCGCGCGCAGGTCGAGTTAACTTATGGCTTGAGCAGCCGCGCTGTCGGTATTCAAGCGCCTTTACGAAAGCACATTTCCAGCTTCTTCTCCACTGTTGTGGAAGAAGGACGAAGCCAGTCGTGGAGGAACATTACACAAGATTTAAAAAAAATTTCGTAAGCGCACAGGCAGGGACTAGCGACAGTTCAATTAAACAACACGGTTCGAACCAAAAATAAAACGACTATGCACTGTACAAACCGTCCACATGATAACGCAGCGCATGACACCCTCTAAATAGAATTCTCTAAAAAATTCCCCACTTTTCGTGATAATGAGAACCAAGGTACGCACAGATGCTGTCTATGTTTTTGGATCTGGCACACGTCAAGGAGTTTTTTACATTAGTAGTTCCTTTACATTATAGTGCCACGCGCTGTTTTCAAGACCAGGTAAGTACCTACAAATGGACACTTTGAGTGCAGACCCTTTCGAACAAGTACCATGCCTCCAGGTTCAATTTTGGGCATGGCTGACTGGTGACGTTTGTCAAAGTTCGCCTTCGTCGTCTTCCTATATTTCTCTTTCTGTTACACATCCAAAGGCTTTTCCTTCAGCGTGATTTTCTCAAATATACACAGTTCTTTCTCCGCAGGAAGCCAATGTGGTTTCTTGAAAACGGCGAAATAGGGGCTACATCCTAAGGCAGCAGTGTGCGACCGGTTATGATGGTTGACAGCAGCTTCCAACGCGCACTTCCACTCGCCTTTGAATTTGGGGTACAGGGCTATGAACATCTTCACATCTCGAATAATTCTCTCAGTTAGAGAGTTCTCTTACGTGTGATATGGTGCAGGAGAACGCAGCTCGATACCTCTTGCGGTAGCCCAATGCTGAAGTTTCTCGCTTCGGAACGCCGGTCCGTTGTCTGCAACGATAACCCTGACGTTGCAGAACATGTCCCTCTCTAGAAAAGAGATGACGCAGTTCGCATCCTCCCTTCCAGCTTTGGCAGCCACAAACCGCGTGCATTCGTCCACTTCGACTAGAAAAGCTTGGTTCTTCTTCACACCCTCACCATTCTTTTTCAGTTCTGCAAAATCAAGGCGCAGTATTTCGAATGGTGTGTCAGAATACTGTGGAGTGACCATTTCGTTTCCACGTGGCTTAAACTTAGCTTTGCAAATTTGACAGTTGTGGCATGTCTTTACATATTTAGCCACGTCGTCCTTCATGTCCTTCTAAGTAAATCTTTAGGTTAATTATCTGTACGTTCTTTTGAACCCATCGTGACCTCCAGACTCAAGGCTGTCATGGTATAGTCTCAGTATTGTAGGTACTGACGTTTCGGGCACAAGTACCTTGCCATCTTCTATCTTGAGGTCTTCGGAGCCTTCCCACAACTTGATTAGGTTGCCTTCTTCAAGATTTTTGTCCCTGGGTACATGGAGTCTTGACAGAGCGTCTGCATCCTGGTGCTTTTGTCCTGGGCGATGGGCCACTTCAAACGTGTACTGCTGAATCTCACTGACCCATCTGGCAAGCCGCCCTTTTGGTTGTGTCAATTGCAATATATAAGTCAATGCTTGGTTATCGGTGTATAGTATAAAGTTTCTTCCCTCAAGATAGCTCCTAAAATATTTGAGTGCCATAACAACTGCCAAGGCTTCTTTTTCTGTGGTAGAATAATTTACCTGAGCCTTCGTGAAGGTATAGGAGAAATATCCAATCACTTGTAGCATTTGTGCGACGGGCTTATTGGTGTCTCTTTGATAAAGGACGGCTCCAGTACCATAATGAGAGGCATCTGTGCACAACTCAAACGGCAAGTTAAAATCCGGCAGCGTAAGTACAGGACCTGCCGAAATAATTTCGACGAGTTCGTTGTAGCAACGCTCGCAATCTTCCGACCACACGAATGGGGTATCCTTTTGCGTAAGAGCTGTCAAGCACTTAGTCTTTGTGGCACAATCCTTTATCAACCCCCGGAAGTGCCCGGCAAGGCCCAAGAAGACGCGAAGAGAGTGGAAATGGAATGGCTTGACTAGTGTTTTATCCGCTGAATGCTCTCTTCCTTGGTGCTTTTAGTCTTTCCGTCAAAAGGACCTGCCTAAGAACACAACCGTCCGACAAAAAAATTATGCAGAGTAGCAGGCTAGAGGGCTCAAGTTCAGGCCGAGCTCTCTGCCTTCTAATAAATTCTCTCTATCTATCTTTTTGTCATTTTTATGCAACTATAGTCTGTTGCACGCACAGCCGCCGCCTTGAGCAAGCCGCGCATATATGTCTAGGAACCTTCCAGATTATCTTAGAATCTCCTCATATCTTGAGCGCGCAAACGCGAATAGTTCAAATTATTCTCGAACTAACGTGGCCGCCAGCGATAAGGCTCGAATGTTCGACGCTGCATGTATAAATTCCGAAGCGCCTTAACGCAGAGCCGTTTTATCGACGGCCAACGCTCTGTTCGCCGCGAGCAGTATACAGTGGGTATTGCTGTTGTTTGACTTTCCGTTTCCCGGCCACAAGTTCGGCCAAATAAAGAGTTTCATCTCGGACACGCGGGTGCTGTTTTCGTCGACGTCACGACCCCGTGACATTTGGTGGAGGTGCTGTTCGTCCATGTTCCGGATGCCCCCGTCAAGCCGCGAACCCAGCCCAAGTCGAAAGGAAGACATCGACGTCAACGCCGAGCAGCAAGCAAGCCGCAGGCAACAAGGTCTGCCGCCAGAATACGGGCCTCTACCTGGAAAGACCCGGCAAACCAAGACCCCCACCTCGACCAAAGCGACGATAAGAGCCACTGTGCCGCCTGCACCGATCCTTCTCCGGCAGCCCAAGGAGCCGCCAACCTTCCGCGCATCGTCATTCCAAGACTCGGAAAGCTGGCTCGAAGCCTACGACCGAGTCGCTCTTTTCAATGCCTGGACTAGCGAAGACAAGCTACGGCATGTCTATTTCACTTTGTAAAACACCGCTCGGACCTGGTTCGAGAACCAAGAGCGAAGCCTCACAACGTGGGACTTTTTTCGCGCTAGGTGCCTCGCTGCATTCACGAGCGTCGTCCGCAAAGAGAGGTCTGAGGATCTGCTCGAGACCCGCGTGCAGATACAGAACGAAAACGTGGCGCTGTTTGGGGAAGAGATGACTAGGCTGTTCCGCCGCGCAGACTCTGCCATGCCCTAAGAGAAAAAAGTTCGTCTTCTCATGCGAGGAGTCAAGCAGCAGCTCTTCACTGGGCTGATGCGGAACCCACCCAAGACCGTCAAGAATTCCTGTCGGAGGCAACGACGATCGAGAAGGCTCTGGAAATGCAAACCGGGCAGTACAATCGCCGCTCAATCCAGGACAGCACAGCTGTTCACGCTCTCGGCTCTGACGATTTGTGCGAATTGATGCGATTAATTGTGCGAGAAGAGCCGCGAAAGCTTGCGCATTTTCCGCAGCTTGAAGTGACTTCGATCGCTGACGTTGTACGGGAGGCAATTCAACAGTCACTGGGCGTTCCTCAGCAAGCACCGCCGCAGCCGCAAGCGTTGAGCTACGCTGGTGCAGCCCGTCTCACCGCCCCCCCACAGCCGCAGTACCGTCGCCAGACGCCGCCGCCTACAACGACGCCATACCGCCCGCTTATCGGCCGGCGCTACACCCCGAGAAAGACCGACGTTTGGCACGCCCCCGACCACCACCCACTCTGCTACCATTGCGGAGAAGCTGGCCACACCTACTGCCGCTACCAGTACCGACAAATTGGACTGCGTGTGTTCGCCATTGACGCGCCGCATCCACAGCGCGGTGAACGACCACGCGACATCGCCGACTACCTCGCCGGAGCGCAGTGAACACCCCGAGAAACTTCCCGATCACCGTCGTCAGGCCGCCACGTCTCTCCCCAACGCCGACCATACACTCGCCCAACCCCGTGCCGGTCACCTAGCCCGTATCCGGAAAGCTAAGGGCCGCAACCGATGAAGGTGCGGTTGCTGTACGTCGAAATACGAAAGATCCTCCGACGACGACGCCACGGCGAAACCTGCAGGGCACGACGCGAACCAGACAGAGCCCTGACGACGAAACCTCACGGACCGAAGTAGACCTCACGACACAAAGTGGAAGCAGCGGAACAAACCAACGTAGCCATGACCCGACGCCAAAATCTAACTGCTACGCAAGACGACTGACTAGCGACCTCGACGTTCTTATCGACGGCCACAACGTCACAGCTCTTGTCGACACCGAAGCCAACTATTCTGTCATCAGTGGACCGTTCGCCACGAAGCTGTAGAAAGTTGGGAGAGCCTGGGAAGACCCCGAAATCCGAACAGCTGGAGGTCACCTAGTAACGCCCGAAGGAATCTGCACAGCCAGACTTACCATTAACAACCGTATTTATCCCGCGAACTTCGTAGTCCTGCAGCGTTGCTCGGGAGATGTCATCCTTCGTATAGACTTAGGCCTTCATGGGGCAGTCATCGACCTGAGATCCAAGTCGATAACACTATTCACGGAAACAGCACTGCCCCCGCACATTCCGCCAAGAAAGCACGCCTTGAATGTGCTGGACCCCCGACCAGGTCACCATTCCTCCTCGCTCCAGCGTCATCATTTGTGTGGACACTCAGGAATCAGCAGACCTGGAAGGCGTTGAAGGCGACCAACGCCACTTGACTAACCGCGAGATTTGCGTCACAAGAGGAATAGACGAGCTGCGGAAATGGAAAGCAAAAGTGACACTCACAAATTTCGGAAATGAGTACAAGCACATGAACAAGGTACGGCGGTCGCCTACATCGAAGAAATCGTGGAAGTCACCACAGCTTTCGCCCTCACTGATTCTTCCCAGCCTACTCCGACGAACCAAGCTCCTCAACCAGCTTTCGACGTCAATCCCTGCCTTCCGAAGCCTAAGCAAGAACAGCTGAAAACCCTGTCCTCGCAATAAAAGGACTGCTCTCCGTCGTCATCAAGAATTCGGCAGACCCCTGTCGCAAAACATCGCATCATTACAGAGGAAAATGCCATACCACTCCGTCACAGCCCGTACAGAATCTCCACGCAAGGACGTGAGGCCATACAGAAACAAGTCGACGAAATGCTACGCGACGACATCATCCAGCCATCCAGGAGCCCGTGGGCGTCACCTGTGCTGTTAGTAAAGAAGGACGGAACCTTACGCTTCTGCGTCGATTATCGCCGCCTGAACAAGATCACGAAAAAAGACGTGTACCCTCTCCCACGGATAGACGACACCCTGGATCGATTCCACAATGCCCGGTACTCTTCGTCGATGGACCTGAACACCCGCTACTGGCAAATAGATGTCGACGAGAGAGATCGAGAAAAGACTGCCTTTATAAAACCAGACGGCCCGTTCGAGTTCAAGGTCATGTCCTTTGGTCTTTGCTCGGCACCTGCGACTTTTCAACTCGTTATGGATAGAGTAGTGGCCGGCTTGAAGTGGCAGTCGTGCCTCGTATACTTGGACGACGTCGTTGTGTTTGCCTCAAACTTCGACGAAAACCTCCGGCGAGTTGAAGCTGTACTTCAAGCAATCAAGACCTCCAGATTCACCTTGAAGCCTGAGAAGCGCCGCTTTGCGTACGAGGTGCTCTTGTTTTTGTGCCCCATGATCAGCAAGGATGGTGTTCGCCCAGACCTACGGAAAACAGCCGCCATCACTGCCTTCCCGCCACCCATTGACAAGAAGGGCGTCCACCGATTTCTCGCCTTGTGCGCCTACTACAGACGTTTCGTCAGGAAATTGTCAGGAATCGCCCAGGCGTTCACGCACCTCACGAAGACCGACATGCCATTGAAGTAGAGAACGGTGCAAATCGAAGCATTTCAAGAACTGAAATGAAGCCTTCAGATGCCTCCAATACCAGCGTATTTCGACGAATACGCCGATACGGAAATCCACACCGACGCAAGCAGCGTAGGACTCGGTGCCGTCCTTGTGCAGAAGACTGACGGATTGGAAAGGGTCATCAGTTATGCTAGCAGGTCGCTATGAAAGGCAGAATGCAACTATTCCACAGCAGAAAAGGAGTGCCTGGCCATCATCTGGGCTACATCGAAGTTTCGCCCCTACCTCTACTGCCGGCACTTCAAAGTTGTGAGCGATTACCACGCCTGGTGTTGGCTAGCTAACTTGAAGGACCCTTCAGGTTACCTCGCACGGTGGAGCCTAAGACTTCAAGAATTGAACATTACGGTCGTTTACAAGTCCGAAAGAAAGCACTCCGACGCGGACTGGCTATCTCGCGTCCCCGTCGACCCACCGCCGCAGGACGACCAGGAGGATGACTGCTTCTTGGGTACCATAAGTGCCGACGACTTCGCCGAACGAGAGCGAGCGGGCCCAGAACTCATGGGACCTGTAGAATACCTCGAGGGCAGGACCGCCGTTGTTCTGAAGGTATTCAAGCGACGACTGGCGTCGTTTTTCTTGCGAAACGGCGCTCTCCTAAAGAAGAACTTTTCGCCCCTTCGAACAAACTACTTTCTCCTGGTGCCTTCAGCATTGAGACCAGACGTCCTCCAGGCCCGACACGATGACCCGACGGCTGTACACCTCGGTGTTTCCGGCACGCTCGCAAGAATACAGGAAAAGTACTATTGGCCACGCCTTGCCGCCGACGTCGGTCGCTATGCAAAGACACGCCGAGACTGCCAGCGACGCAAGACATCGCCGGCAAGACCAGCAGGCTTTCTTCAACTGATCGAGCCATCTCGCCGACCGTTCAAGCAAATTGTTATTGACATACTGGGGCCTTTCTCTACTTCGACTTGCGGAAATAAACCGATCGTCGTCGCAACCGACTAACTCAGCCACTACGCCGAAAGAAAGGCCTTACCGGAGGCAGTGCCGCCAAGGTGGCGAAATTTTTCGTTGAGAACATCATCCTGCGTCATGGTGCCCCAGAAGTCCTCATCACCGACAGATGTAGCTATTTATTCAAAATACCCCATGGGCCCTCTTACTAGGGTATTACATAGGGGGGCGGGTACATTCGAAAAAGAAGCGGAAAAAAAGAAATACAACTGTGAAACATATATAAAAGATGGAATTAACACGTCATTGTAGCAGGAACATCATGTATAACACAAATATAAAAGCTGTGACATTTTGTGATGAAAAAATATATAAACATATTAACATTGGTAGATACAGTATTACATTAAACTCACACTGATGCTAATTGTATTGTTGCGTATATAACAAAAACAGGTAATGCAATCAGTCGAAGTAAGCTTTTCACGTAAGAAAGCCTGAAAAGATGATAAATTAGTTTGAGTCGCTATGTTTGACGCTAGGTTATTCCAATTCAGTGATTTTGCGTGGTATAAATGATTTAGCGTAAAGAGATGAGCGGCAGGTTATGCGTGCTACTTTGTTATCATGGTCACGGTGCGGGAAGACAACGTGGGGTGAAGAAAAGAAATCATTGTGAAGCGTGCGATGATAGTATAGTTTATGAAATAAGGTTAGGCGAGCAAAGTGACGTCGACGTGATAGTGGTTCCAACTCGGCTCGTTGCTTTAATGCTGTGGCACTCGTGAAGCGGGTGTAATCGGAGTAGATGAAGCAAGCTACACGGTTCTGCAAGGATTCAATGTTGTTGATGACATACGTTTGATCAGGATCCCATACTGCAGAAGCATATTCAATCTTTGGGTGGTTTGGGCGGCTGAGTGTTACGTAAGCTAGCTTTATTAGGTGCGATGGGGCGTGCTTGAGGATACGCTTGAGAAGACCGAATGCTCGGTTAGCTGAAGCTAATACAGTGTTAATATGGTAATGCCAAGTTAAATCAGACTGAAGATGAACTCCAAGGTACTTATAGGTTGATGTAAGTTCAGGGCTAGTATTATTGAGTAAGTAGGTTGTAGGAAGTCGAGTGGAATGGTTAGTGAATGACATTAACGTTGTTTTAGACGCATTTAGGGACATTATCCATGAGGAGCACCAAGTTGTCACTTCCTCAAGGTCAATTTGGAGGGCATGGCGGACAGCATCATTAGTCATTTTTCTATATATAAAACAATCATCTGCTAATATTCGAATTTTAGAGGAAACTTGTTTCGGCAGATCATTAATAAAAATTAAGAAATGTAGAGGACCAAGAACACTGCCTTGAGGGACTCCAGATGTTACGCGAACAGAAGAAGAGTTAGAGCCATTAGCACATGTGTATTGTTGTCTGTTGGAAAGAAACTCTAACCCAGACGATAACATTAGGATGAATATTGAGGTGCGTTTATTTGGTTAGAAGCCGGTGATGAGGAACGCGATCAAAAGCCTGAGAGTAATCGAGAAACATTGCGTCCACTTTGAAAGCCTGCGTTAACTGCTGAAAATAAATCGTTAGTAAATTCGGCGAGTTGTGCATCACATGAGTAACCCTTGCGAAAACCGTGCTGATATTTAAAAATTATGCCATGATCTTCTAGGTAACTTGTTACTTGTGTATGTATGACGTGCTCGAGAAGTTACTAGTTAATGAGATAGGACGATAGTTGAGTGGAACGGAGCGGTCACCTGGTTTGAAAATAGGCATTACTCTAGCTATTCGCCAGTCGTGAGGAGCAATACCAGATGACAATGACTGTGAGAACAAGGCTGATAACACTGGAGAAAGGTATAGAGAAGCATTTTTAAGTATCTTGTTATTGAAACCGAGGTGATCAGAGCTGGTAGTAGTTTTGAGGTTATTCAACAGGGCATAAATGCCGTATTCACTCACGATTATTCCTGACATAGAAATGTTAGGCCGTGGCTGCAATGTGGGTGAAGAAGTGATGTCTTCATTGGTGAAAACAGATGAAAAGGCATCGTTTAGCAGTCGTGAACACTCAGTTTCGGTGACTGGTTCTCCGTCAATAGTCGTTAGGACTATGTCAGGATGAAAACTTGGATCGATTACTCGCCAGAATCGATGGCAATAATTGGTTAACATAATGGGCAGATCGTGACTGAAGAAATGACGACGAGTTGTTTTAAGCAGGATCTGATACTCCTTATCGCAAACACGGAACTTCTCCCATGACAAAGGGAGGCCTGTATTGTATCAACTGCTCGGCGGTACAGGCGTCTTTTTATTATTAAGACGGCGAAGGCAATGTGTAAACCAAGGTGAATTTTTATGATGACGGATGGCGACAGTCGGCACATACTTCTCGACAAGGTTAGTCAATGTGGTTTTAAGCGACAGCCAATTTTGTTCAACTGAGCGAGTTGAATAATGAGCAATGAAGTTATGAGAAAAGATTTGTAGTTCTGTGTTAATCATCTCAAAATTAGCGCGGCTGTAACAGTGAATTTTCTTAGTGCTTGTTTTCTTTTTGCTTAACGGATGCGTGATGCACCCGGTAATGATGTCCATGATCAGATAGACCATCAAAATGCAGCATATCAGTAAAAACGTCTGCGTTGTTTGTCAGGACAAGATCGAGGATATTTGCAGCTGTAGCTGTGCGACGGGTAGGACTAATAATTAATTGCGAAAGAGAAAAACCCAAGCAGGACGAAAGAAATGCATGGGCTTCATTGTTACTAGAATTAACAGAGAGTGTGACCCAATCAAAGTTTGGAAAATTGAAGTCGCCAAAGACGAGGAACATAGCGTTAGAAAAGCGCACATGTAAGTCACTAAGTATTCGGTGAAATTCACAAGAAAATCCATTACACATATCGGGCGGCCGTTAAAAAGCACCAGTAATAACATCGGTGACGCCCAATTTGCACCGTATCCACACACATTCAAGGAAAGTAGGAACAGTGAGGGGAACAGCGGATATTTGTTTCTTTGTGGCTATAAGAACGCCGCCCCCTTTTCTATTCTTTCTGTCACAACGAAAAAAGCACAATTCAGATTCGCTGAGCAGGATGCCATGATCCGGGATAGAATCATCGAGCTAAATTTCAGTTAAGACAAGAAGTGAAGTACACGTAGAATCCACGAGTGTAGAGAGGGCGACAGTTTTGGGTAAAATACTTCTAATGTTTGTGAACAAGAAATTGGCGATATTCCTTACGCAAGGGCGAACATTAGGCGGAAATGAAGCAGGCACTGGGGAAGTTGACTTATCTGCCAACACAGGTCAAGCTGTAGCGGGTCGATTTACTGGTACCGCACGAGCACCCGCAACATCCCACATGTAAACATCGTTATTGATATGCAGTTTATCAAATGTTAGACGGACACGGTCGCCTTCTTGTTTAATCGATCGAGAGAACTGAAGAAGTTGTCGGCGCTTATCACGAACGGCTTAGGAATAATCACGTCCAATGCCGAAAACTGTGTTCTTGAGCTTGCGGCCATTACTTAAGATAGTCTCAACTTTTTATCGTTAAAGAACTTTCCTATAATGGGGCGCTTTTTGTCGGTCGAAAAACGTCCCAGAACGGTGTGCTTTAGCAATGGAAGTCACACTGACAGCAAGCTTATCACGACAGAATTCATGCACAAATCGCTCTGAAGTTTCCCAGCTTTCGGATTCAACTGCGTCTGCAACACCGTAGGACAAAATATGTGATCTGCGCGACCGGTTCTCTAGGTCATCAACTTTATTAAATATATTAGACATTCCACCCTCAAGGTGCCCTGAGACATCGACTGACGCTGATGATTCCACTTTGGTTTCCAATTCCTGTACTCGTTTGGTAAGACTTTCCAGGTCTGTTTTGAGCATGGCATGCATATTGAGCGCCCTCATTACAGATTCCATAAGACTTGCATTGCTGGCTTCAAGACGCCTAACAGTCTCAACCACACCGTCTAACTTCTCCACTTGGGCCTTTCTCATTGGTCCGGGGTTTTCTTCTACGGCACCGCCGAGAAGCAACAGGTGCTAAACGTAAGCGAGAGCAATACAGGTGCGTTTGAAAGCATCGGGTGGCCACGACACTGCCAGAAGGCAAACATCATTGCTGCGGTAACTGTGAGTTTGGTAATAACTGAGCTGTAGAAAAGCAGTCGGCGAGGAAAAAACAGCTGTGGCACTGTCGTGGCCGAGGGGTTCGTCTAAATGCGCGCGTTTTTGAGTAGGCGGTGTTGACATCATCGTTCCAGGTTGACCGACGAGTGACACGAAACTGTCCAAGATGGCGGCGGGTGATGCAGCAGGCTTCAGAACTTCCGGCAAGTAGGCGGGTTGTCCTTGCAATCCGGAAAGATCATGCATTTTTCGCTGACCCAGGCATCAGCTAGTTGTACTGCAGGCGGCGAGAGCAGCCGTCCCAGGAGCGGTAGTAGCAGCATCTGTAGAAAAGCAGTCGGCGAGGAAAAAACAGCTGTGGCACTGTCGTGGCCGAGGGGTTCGTCGAAATGCGCGCGTTTTTGAGTAGGCGGTGTTGACATCATCCTTCCAGGTTGACCGACGAGTGACACGAAACTGTCCAAGAATGGCGGCGGGTGATGCAGCAGGCTTGAGAACTTCCGGCAAGTAGGCGGGTTGTCCTTGCAATCCGGAAAGATCATGCATTTTTCGCTGACCCAGGCATCAGCTAGTTGTACTGCAGGCGGCGAGAGCAGCCGTCCCAGGAGCGGTAGTAGCAGCATCTGTAGAAAAGCAGTCGGCGAGGAAAAAACAGCTGTGGCACTGTCGTGGCCGAGGGGTTCGTCTAAATGCGCGCGTTTTTGAGTAGGCGGTGTTGACATCATCGTTCCAGGTTGACCGACGAGTGACACGAAACTGTCCAAGAATGGCGGCGGGTGATGCAGCAGGCTTGAGAACTTCCGGCAAGTAGGCGGGTTGTCCTTGCAATCCGGAAAGATCATCATGACCCAGGCATCAGCTAGTTGTACTTCCAGGAGCGGTTAGCAGCATCTGTAGAAAAGAGTCTGCGAGGAAAAAACAGCTGTGGCACTGTCGTGGCCGACGAAATGCGCGCGTTTTTGAGTAGGCGGTGTTGACATCAGCGTTCCATGTTGACCGACGAGTGACACGAAACTGCAAGAATGGCGGTGGGTGATGCAGCAGGCTTGAGAACTTCCGGCAAGTAGGCGGGTTGTCCTTGCAATCCGGAAAGATCATGCATTTTTCGCTGACCCAGGCATCAGCTAGTTGTACTGCAGGCGGCGAGAGCAGCCGTCCCAGGAGCGGTAGTAGCAGCATCTGTAGAAAAGCAGTCGGCGAGGAAAAAACAGCTGTGGCACTGTCTGGCCGAGGGGTTCGTCTAAATGCGCGCGTTTTTGAGTAGGCGGTGTTGACATCATCGTTCCAGGTTGACCGACGAGTGACACGAAACTGTCCAAGAATGGCGGCGGGTGATGCAGCAGGCTTCAGAACTTCCGGCAAGTAGGCGGGTGTCCTTGCAATCCGGAAAGATCATGCATTTTTCGCTGACCCAGGCATCAGCTAGTTGTACTGCAGGCGGCGAGAGCAGCCGTCCCAGGAGCGGTAGTAGCAGCATCTGTAGAAAAGCAGTCGGCGAGGAAAAAACAGCTGTGGCACTGTCGTGGCCGAGGGGTTCGTCTAAATGCGCGCGTTTTTGAGTAGGCGGTGTTGACATCATCGTTCCAGGTTGACCGACGAGTGACACGAAACTATCCAAGAATGGCGGCGGGTGATGCAGCAGGCTTGAGAACTTCCGGCAAGTAGGCGGGTTGTCCTTGCAATCCGGAAAGATCATGCATTTTTCGCTGACCCAGGCATCAGCTAGTTGTACTGCAGGCGGCGAGAGCAGCCGTCCCAGGAGCGGTAGTAGCAGCATCTGTAGAAAAGCAGTCGGCGAGGAAAAAAACAGCTGTGGCACTGTCGTGGCCGAGGGGTCGTCTAAATGCGCGCGTTTTTGAGTAGGCGGTGTTGACATCATCGTTCCAGGTTGACCGACGAGTGAGTCGAAACTGTCCAAGAATGGCGGCGGGTGATGCAGCAGGCTTGAGAACTTCCGGCAAGTAGGCGGGTTGTCCTTGCAATCCGGAAAGATCATGCATTTTTCGCTGACCCAGGCATCAGCTTGTTGTACTGCAGGCGGCGAGAGCAGCCGTCCCAGGAGCGGTAGTAGCAGCATCTGTAGAAAAGCAGTCGGCGAGGAAAAAAAACAGCTCTGGCACTGTCGTGGCCGAGGGTTCGTCTAAATGCGCGCGTTTTTGAGTAGGCGGTGTTGACATCATCGTTCCAGGTTGACCGACGAGTGACACGAAACTGTCCAAGAATGGCGGCGGGTGATGCAGCAGGCTTGAGAACTTCCGGCAAGTAGGCGGGTTGTCCTTGCAATCCGGAAAGATCATGCATTTTTCGCTGACCCAGGCATCAGCTAGTTGTACTGCAGGCGGAGAGAGCAGCCGTCCCAGGAGCGGTAGTAGCAGCATCTGTAGAAAAGCAGTCGGCGAGGAAAAAACAGCTGTGGCACTGTCGTGGCCGAGGGGTTCGTCTAAATGCGCGCGTTTTTGAGTAGGCGGTGTTGACATCATCGTTCCAGGTTGACCGACGAGTGACACGAAACTGTCCAAGAATGGCGGCGGGTGATGCAGCAGGCTTGAGAACTTCCGGCAAGTAGGCGGGTTGTCCTTGCAATCCGGAAAGATCATGCATTTTTCGCTGACCCAGGCATCAGCTAGTTGTACTGCAGGCGGCGAGAGCAGCCGTCCCAGGAGCGGTAGTAGCAGCATCTGTAGAAAAGCAGTCTGCGAGGAAAAACAGCTGTGGCACTGTCGTGGCCGAGGGGTTCGTCGAAATGCGCGCGTTTTTGAGTAGGCGGTGTTGACATCAGCGTTCCATGTTGACCGACGAGTGACACGAAACTGTCCAAGAATGGCGGTGGGTGATGCAGCAGGCTTGAGAACTTCCGGCAAGTAGGCGGGTTGTCCTTGCAATCCGGAAAGATCATGCATTTTTCGCTGACCCAGGCATCAGCTAGTTGTACTGCAGGCGGCGAGAGCAGCCGTCCCAGGAGCGGTAGTAGCAGCATCTGTAGAAAAGCAGTCGGCGAGGAAAAAACAGCTGTGGCACTGTCGTGGCCGAGGGGTTCGTCTAAATGCGCGCGTTTTTGAGTAGGCGGTGTTGACATCATCGTTCCAGGTTGACCGACGAGTGACACGAAACTGTCCAAGAATGGCGGCGGGTGATGCAGCAGGCTTGAGAACTTCCGGCAAGTAGGCGGGTTGTCCTTGCAATCCGGAAAGATCATGCATTTTTCGCTGACCCAGGCATCAGCTAGTTGTACTGCAGGCGGCGAGAGCAGCCGTCCCAGGAGCGGTAGTAGCAGCATCTGTAGAAAAGCAGTCTGCGAGGAAAAAACAGCTGTGGCACTGTCGTGGCCGAGGGGTTCGTCGAAATGCGCGCGTTTTTGAGTAGGCGGTGTTGACATCAGCGTTCCATGTTGACCGACGAGTGACACGAAACTGTCCAAGAATGGCGGTGGGTGATGCAGCAGGCTTGAGAACTTCCGGCAAGTAGGCGGGTTGTCCTTGCAATCCGGAAAGATCATGCATTTTTCGCTGACCCAGGCATCAGCTAGTTGTACTGCAGGCGGCGAGAGCAGCCGTCCCAGGAGCGGTAGTAGCAGCATCTGTAGAAAAGCAGTCGGCGAGGAAAAAACAGCTGTGGCACTGTCGTGGCCGAGGGGTTCGTCTAAATGCGCGCCTTTTTGAGTAGGCGGTGTTGACATCATCGTTCCAGGTTGACCGACGAGTGACACGAAACTGTCCAAGAATGGCGGCGGGTGATGCAGCAGGCTTGAGAACTTCCGGCAAGTAGGCGGGTTGTCTTTGCAATCCGGAAAGATCATGCATTTTTCGCTGACCCAGGCATCAGCTAGTTGTACTGCAGGCGGCGAGAGCAGCCGTCCCAGGAGCGGTAGTAGCAGCATCTGTAGAAAAGCAGTCGGCGAGGAAAAAACAGCTGTGGCACTGTCGTGGCCGAGGGGTTCGTCGAAATGCGCGCGTTTTTGAGTAGGCGGTGTTGACATCATCGTTCCAGGTTGACCGACGATTGACACGAAACTGTCCAAGAATGGCGGCGGGTGATGCAGCAGGCTTGAGAACTTCCGGCAAGTAGGCGGGTTGTCCTTGCAATCCGGAAATATCATGCATTTTTCGCTGACCCAGGCATCAGCTAGTTGTACTGCAGGCGGCGAGAGCAGCCGTCCCAGGAGCGGTAGTAGCAGCATCTGTAGGTACGGCCTTTACTGCTGACCTTACTCAGGCAATCTTGAAATACAGCGAAACAAGCCACCGCTGGACCACAGCCTACCACCCACAGACCGATGGCGTCGCCGAGCCTCTAAAGACAATCGCCGACATGTTGGCCATGTACGTCGATGTCGAACACAAGACGTGAGATGCCTTCCTTCCGTACGTGACCTTCGCATACAACACCGCCGCACAAGAAACGACGCAGATGACGCCTGTCACTAATCCCGTTAATCGGGTTGGCAATCGCCAGGCGGATTCTAAGGGCTGGCGTCACGGCCCTCCGACAACGCACCACGAAAGCGCGGACAATTTAGAGTTGGTCCTTTGGTGCGCCAGCGAACGCCGGTTGTGGTCCAAAGACGGAGTCAGAGCCGAGAGTCGATAACACAAACGAAAACGAAATATATTCTCAGTAGCCTCGGAAGCTACGAGGGAAGCAATTGGACGCCCTTCCCGGGAGGCCAGATCCAGTTCGCGCTCTAGGGCCCGTTCAAGAACCAGACAGTCCAGATCACGGAGCCGCACACCCGCTCCGGCCTGACCCAGATACAGGAGCCATATGCCCGGACCACCACCTCAACGCTCCCGATCGCGGTCTCGCAGCAGAGGAAGCGGCTTGGCGGCGGAAGGTGCGACCTACAAGGTGGGCTGGGTAGACCTGGTCAAAGGCTCATCGCGCCGCGGCGGATCTGGGGAGACTGCAGCTTTTAGAGAAATGGCAGAAATGAGACGGGAAAATGCGCAGTTACGGGAATTAATCGCAAATCTCACGAGAGAAATCCAGGAGCTTAAGAATAATCGGAAGGCAGACATATCCCCCCGCCCAAGTAGTTCACATGGAGGGGCCGCTGCAAAAAACCCCGATAATCGCATGGAGCAAGACGACAACCCTCCGCCACCTAAGAGAAAGGCTCCGGCAGTTATCAGCCAAACCGGATCACAGCTTACCGATCTAGGGCAGAAATTAACGGAAATGCAAAGTGCACTGAAAGACCAAGCAGAAGCCGTCGGTAATCTCACGTTGGCGATCTCGACCATAATGTCGAGACTTGACAAATTCGAAAATAACGTAGCCACCTTAAGTCTCAGGGTAGCCAAACTGCAGCCAGTTACTACTGCAGGGGCCCCCACAACTGGGGTCGCAACTAATCAATTCCAAAACGCCGCTACAAGCACCGCGGCAGTATCTGGGGTCGTTCAGTCCACCACTCCCCAGTCCTCCACCTCACGAACAGAACAAAATAAGCAAACGCGGTAAAAGAGGCGAGCTGACGATTTGGCAGTGGAATTGCAGGAGTTACGCCGCTAAAAAACCGATCTTGCAACAATACATTAAAAGCAAATCTAAACCAGACGTAATAATGTTACAGGGTGATTCCACGCATTTGTATACGCGCCTCCGACAGCCTCTCCACACTAACGCGGCGACGGTGCTGCCACCTCTAGGTCGGTCTCACGGCGAATAGCATTGAATGCTTAGGTTTGTTTTGTCGGCGAACACAGTGAAAATCCAGCGCACAATCACGACGTCGAGGAAAAAGCACACCACCACAGCGCTGAGCGGCCTTGTGCCACATTGTGATTTCTGTGCGCCACACCAGCGGCCGCGTTAATCCTTGGATTATGCCGCTTTTGAGACATGGCGAGTTGACGCCGCAGTATGGACGTCTGCGTTACGCCATAAAAATGTGTATCTACTGCATTGAATCGGTGTACTTCATATAATATTACTTCTATTAAGGCGAAAGTCTTATATGCCTCATCAGTATGGACGTCTGCGTTACGCCATAACAATGTGTATCTAGTACATTGAATCGGTGTACTTCATATAAAGTTATTCGTATTAAGGCGAACGTCTTATATGCCGCATCAAGCGGGAAAAGTGACCTGTATATGCCATGTGACCAGGGTGTCGGAACGGAACGAAAACCAAAAACGAAATACGAAAAAAACGATATTTTTGACCGGAACGTAAACGTAACCGAAACTTTATCTATTGTTTCGTTCTGGAGTGAAACCGAAATTTTTTCAATCGTTTTTCGGTTCACGAAAAAACTTGGCAATCCCGAACTGAGGTCATGCAACGTGAGCGATTATGCACATCTCAGAGTACAATATTAGCGCGTACCTCAGGCAGGAATTCCAAAGGAAAGATATGTTGAAATTGTGCGAAAAACGAAAGCAGTGCCAACCAGAGATGTTTATATTAATGCAAGTGGACTTTTGCGCGCCTGTCACGCAGGCCAGCGTGGAGAGGGCATAGTCGGCCTTGAAGTTTGTTACAGCGAAAGCGGTTATGACATCAGAACAGCCTATTTTGGCACCATCCGCCGGTGTCCGTAACCGCTATCGCGTGAAATAAGAAAAAAAATGAAATGAGAAACAAATTTCTAGGATCCGAATGGATTTTAACCCGCACCCTGTGCGTGGCAGTCGAGTATCCCACCACAGTGTCACGCTGTTGCTTGTAACTTCTCCGCAAAAATACTCTACACAGACGTCACGACGGCCAAGGTATCGTGTTAACATATGTTATATAGCGTGGCGAATTGCTCAAGGAGTCAGTCTTTGAATGCTTTCAACCCGTTACAAAGGGCTCTGCCATAATTCTTCATCGTCATTAGCCACAGCACAAAGTGCACATAGTGCCTCACAGATGTGTAGCGGTACTACGATTCTCCGAAGAATGAAGAAAAATGGCATAGTGGGTGCTTCGCTACTACAGAAAAATTATGATTTATGGCGTAGTGGGTACTTTGCATGTGTACTTGTATTAGTTTCCCCAAGAAAGTATAGAACGGGCTCTAGAAAGGCTGTTGTTCCAGCTTACGCTGTGACTGTGCTGCGTGTTCCGCGCAGGCCTCGCGAATGTTTTTATCCACATCAGCGGTCTCGCACAGAGAGTGCACTCACTGACGTGCTGCTTTTTAGATCGTGCTCACTCCCTTGACACAAAGCATTGAGCTCGCTAAAAAAATTCGTAATTGACTTTTGAGAAAATAAATATGACTTTGAAGGGTATAGTACTGGTTTGTGCTAGTTGGTAGGAATTCGTGGTAGAGTTTGTTCCACTCCTCTGAAGAACGTAGAAAGAACGTGTTTTACCTCTCTCCCACTTTCGTAATTAAGAGGAGGGCAAGTAACTATATCACAAATCTTATGTTTTTATGAGTACTTTAAATTCAAAATTTTGCATTAAAAAAAACGTTACGAACCGTTACGGAACGTTTTTTTTTTCGTTTTGGAAGAGAAACGGAACGAAACTTTTTGCGGTGGAACGAAACCGAAACCGAAACGAAAAACATTTCGTTCCGACACCCTGCATGTGACGCTCCCTCCTAGTCCTTTTCCTTAGTCCATGTACAAGCCCAAACAGTAAACACACACACACACACACACACACACACACACACACACACACACACACACACACACACACACACACACACGAGATCACGGGAAATACATCATCTCCTCATTATGCGCTCGTTCGACCACCGCCACGGGACCGGCGAGGCTGCCATCGTCCGAGGTGGCAGAAGAAATGGCCATAGCCCTACCAATAATCCATAGTGGCAACGAGGACACACTTGTCGTGAGTGACGCCAAGACGGCGGTCCGAAACTTTACGAAGGGATGGGCCTCCGTCGAGGCGGCGCACATGCTGAACGCCAGAGTCGCGAACTCAAAGTCCGACGTGATCACCACCAAATCTCTCAAGTGGTTCCCCGCGCATGTGGGAGAGCTTGGCAACGAACAAAGACCCGGCCGACCTCCCGTCGAACCACAACAAGCGCGCCCACCGCGTCGCGAGACTGCTAACCCGCCGCGACGCGCACGAAAGGGCCACCGCTGTGCGGGACATCGTCGATGGCGAGGCACCCAAGGTTGGAGGACATTCTTCTGCGACGATGATAACAGACCCCGAAGCCTTACAGGACTGCATGCACATCATGGTCACGTACCACGAGATCTTCAGCCACTACAGGAAAACGCCATCCCACAAGCAGCTAGAGATGTCTCAGGCGTCTGACCTGAGACGTCTGCAAACTGACACATTCGAATATCCCCGGCATCTGAACAGGCTGTGTCCGTTGCTCCACCCGTCACCCGGCTGTCCGTGCTGCGGGCACGAGACAGCCGACATGGCACACATACTTTGGAAGTGCGAGTGCGGTATTCGCCGCCACTACCCGGACGAGGGAGTGTGTACCCCAGGACGACTGGCTGAGCGGTGGCGAGCCATTCTTCTCAGCCCACATCTAGTGGACCAAATCTGGGCTGTCCAGCGAGCCAGGCCTATCGCCGAGGACGTAGCACGATGTTCCCCGGACGACGGCTCCTGGAGACCCAGCCCGGGCCAGTGATTCCTCGTCCCTACTGAAACATTCCGTATGCCATTCCAATAATTCCGTATGTTTCCGCAAGAATTTTAGGGAAATATATAGAAAACATGGAAAATATACGGAAAACATATGGATTCCGTATGAAGACGTATGGAATTATTGGAATGGCGTACCGAACGTTTCAGTAGGGGTTGGACTCTAAATAATTTAATGTTCATTACTTACCTACCTCATTATGCTCAAGGGTCAAAAGGTCATCACAAACTCATAATTTATTAAGGCGAAAGCCTTTTATGTCTCACGCGAAGCACGAAAGGCTGACTCGAAAAATCTAGTGACCTCTCAAGCGCGAAACTGTGCGCTACCTTCGCCTTTGCGGCCTTCGTGTGAAAAAGAAAAAGCAAAGCGGCGCTTGTGCAATATAAGTTGCATGGTAAAATAGTCGCACCCGATGGCTTTGGTATTCAAGCCGTCTTAGAAGAATGCATCAGGGGTACTGTGAATCTTTTTCCCGGTTTCTAGGATATTCACGATCCCTCGGTTCCTTCAAAGCCATCGTGCTGAGGTAGCCAAAACTTCTTTATCATATTGTCGCAACGTCAAGGACAGAGGCCGTTACGCACAGGATGATCGCGTCTTTTTTTTCTACAATTTTTGCTTTTAAGTACATGTGAGAAGTCTGGAATGCGTGAGAAAGTATTATGAAAGACGTAAGTTTAAGGAGCAGCCCGACCTCTACGGACTACGAAGTGGCACAGATACAGGTTGTCCTGTGATGTCATTTCCGGCTTTTAGTTTTCGCCCTTTGCGGAGTATCAACGTGAAATATTTTTGCTATAGCCAAAGTAAAATGTAGTGATTACTGATGCCGAAAATTGCCCTAAATCTGAAGAGAAAAAAAGTAAAGTAAACCGGCAAGAGACAGGCCAAGATAGATACAGTCAGGATCAAAACAAATTTAGGATTTTCCCTGAAAATCACACGATGCTTTAGAACAAGAAGAAAATATAGACGTGGAATGATGATGAATACCTTAACCACACTGATTTACGTAACAGCAATTTGAAGGTAAATCACGAAGGCAAGCATTAACGCTTTGAGACGCTGTGTACACAATGGTGTACAGCACTTGTTTTTGCTATTTGTATCGACTACGGCCTAAGAGCACGATACATTAAGCTTCAGATGGATTGAACCAACTGTGTAATAAACGTGTCTTCATTTAACATCATATTGCAGTGAACTGTTGCATATGATCACTTTGCTGCAGGCACTACCACATTTGAAAAGTCGTTCGACGTGCCGCTTCTCGCGACTCACGTCAAAAGTATAATTTTTCTTTGTTCAACATGGACATAACCGAAAAAGAATTTGCCCTGTATTTCTAGCCTGATATTTCATTCCATTTATGCAAAAACAGAGCATGAATGGCTTCAGAATAAATGAATATTTAATTACAAAGTAATTAGAAATGATTACCATAACACACACAAATGAACGTATTATGACATTATTGTGGCGACCACTGCGCACAGACTTACGCAGCCTCCGTCTCGTCATTGATTAGCCCGGCGTGACACAGCTACCTGCTGCAACACGCTTCCGATAAAAGACAGCGCCACGCAGTTCCGTCGGAGGCTTACGTCACCACCGCTGGCTATATAACCCAAGCTACCAAGCTTGGTTTCATGTTTTGCTTCTCTAACCTTCCGAAGCGCAGCATCGGCATGCTTGCCCTGCTGCTGCTACTACGTTAATAAACATCATTTTGTTTTATGTTGGGATCCGTCCTTCACGACTCCGCATCCCACATCTGGTGACCCGGAAAACGAACAAACCGCACCGCCATGACCTGGACCTTGGAATGACCTTCCAGAAGATTCCACGGGACCTTCACGCCGAGCCAATCGACCTCTGACACGCCTATCACGATGGCGCTGCGACCGGATGAAACCACGGCGCACTGCATCTTGCTGCCGCCGGAGCTTCCCGAATTCTGGCCGCAATGTCCAGCCATCTGGCTCATCAGGATGGAGGCTGGTTTCTCCCTGCGTAACATCGTCTCGCAGCAGGACAAGTACACCATCACGGTAGCTATGCTTCCTCCTGCTCTGCGACGCGTTGTGCCTCCTCTTGGGCCGCAGGCATACGACCAACTTCGAGGGTTCGTGCTAGCCCCACCGCAACCGGCAGCAACCGTGCCCGCACCCGCCGCAGCAGCCGTGCCCGCACCCGCCGCAGCAGACGAGCCCTCGGCACCCGCCGCAGCAGACGAGCCCCCGGCACCCGCCGCAGCCGACGAGCCCCCGGCACCCGCCGCAGCCGACGAGCCCCCGGCACCCGCCGCAGCCGACGAGCCCCCGGCACCCGCTCCGGCAGACGAGCCCCCGGCACCCGCTCCGGCAGACGAGCCCCCGGCACCCGCTCCGGCAGACGAGCCCCCGGCACACGTGACGGCATCAGCACCTACTGATCCTGTGCGCGACACCCGAACCAGCGCTGCTTGTCGGGTGTTCGCTGACACCACGGGTGTCACCCTAACCGAGCCACCTCAGACTGTCCCGACCACGCTGGTTGGCTTCGAACATCATACTGTCCCGACCGCCGATCCTGCCCAAGCTGTCGAGCGGCAGCGCAAACATGACGACGCCCGCACCGACCGCGACCACCCGGTCCCAGTCTCCCTGGGCGGACCAGCACAAGGCCACACCTGGCACCCCAACCCTGGTCATCCGCAGAATCTGGGGCCGAGGCGCAACATCATTCTGACGCCGCCGCGCATGATGCCGCCCCCCCCTCGTTTGCAATAGTCCCGGGACAGCCCCTGACACTACAACAGCTACAGGCCATTCTGCACGTGCAGACCATGCTGGCCCAGCCCACGCTGGGTGCGTTCCAGACAGACCAGCGCCAGTCCCTGGTGTAGATACCGACGTTCACCCAGCCGCAGATATTGGCGCAGGACCACCACCATCCCGTCATGACCACCACGACGGTGTTGCATCCGGCGCCGCCGCAACATCTCCCCGTGTATGTCTCGGCGCCCATGACGTCGGCGACGATACACCACCAGCCACAGGCGCCTACTACAACGGCGCCACCAGTCGCGGAGAAGCCCGTGAAAGCGCCCACGTACACAAGCGCGCCCGGTGCGACCGCTCTTTCGCGGATCCACTCGGCCCTCCTGAAGCATCTCTCCGCAGCGCCGCCCGTCAGCGGAACGGCTCGCAAAATCCACTAGGTTTCTACACCCGTCCTCTACGCCACTCTCAGCCCCGACCCCCAGGAAAAAATGGAGCACCCGTTCGCTACTCCGTGTTACCGACCAGGACAGGACCGCCTCAAGCCCGCGTACATCGCGGCGAACGAACCTGGCAGCGCCACTCTTTCAACTGGCGTCCGTCCACAGCCACCGACGTCGCAGCCCGCTCCTTCCACGACATGCTCTGGACGTCTGGTACGCCTCCCAGGTTTCTACAGACCCTGAGGGATCTGCACTCCGCGGGGGGGTGATGTGGCGACCACTGCGCACAGACTTACGCAGCCTCCGTCTCGTCATTGATTAGCCCGGCGTGACACAGCTACCTGCTGCAACACGCTTCCGATAAAAGACAGCGCCACGCAGTTCCGTCGGAGGCTTACGTCACCACCGCTGGCTATATAACCCAAGCTACCAAGCTTGGTTTCATGTTTTGCTTCTCTAACCTTCCGAAGCGCAGCATCGGCATGCTTGCCCTGCTGCTGCTACTACGTTAATAAACATCATTTTGTTTTATGTTGGGATCCGTCCTTCACGACTCCGCATCCCACATTATTTTTGTTGCAATGTAGTATCGAGTGCCTTGAAGTGACATTCTATTGATCTGACGCATTTACGGACAGTTCTTCATAGTTGGCGTCTGAAAGGGTTAAGCAAATTCTCCAAAACTACAAAAAATAAAGTATTACCAACTCCAGTGATCAAGTAGAATTAGTAGACCGTAGAAACTGGAACACCACTATGTTAGTTGACGAAATCATTTACTGTTGCTGAGCGCTCACTTATTTTCTCTGATAATAATATCTGGGTTTAACGTGCCAAAACCACGATCTCATTATGAGGCGTGCCACAGTGGAGGGCTCCGGAAAGTTTGACCAGCTGGTGTTCCTTAACGTGCACTGACATCGCACAGTACACGGGCCTCTACCACCACGCCTCCATCGAAATGCGACCGCCGCGGCGGGGTCGAACCCGCAACCTTTGGGTCAGCAGCCGAGCACCGTAACCGCTGCACCACCGCGGTGGACTCCTAGTTTCTGTAGTATTAGCAGCAAGGTTGCTCGTGGTGGTGTTGCACACGTCACCGGTCCCAAGAAAATTAATAGTAGAAACAGTGCTACACTCCAAAAAAAAAAAAGGTCAAAAAGGGGTCACGGCAACCGACTCTCTTCGGTAATTCATTTCACCCTTTTTGGAAGGTAGAATCAGAAAATGAAATTTACTTTTCTGCAACAGTCAGTTCTCACTCGTGCAGCGCGTTTCGATCGGCTAGCGTGTCGAAGACGCCGCCGTATGCATCATATACATCGCGTGGTCGCGTGGCTGCCTGCCGTTCGGCGCGGTTCACGCAGTTCGCGTACGCTGCCTGGCGCGCCGCCGGGGCTCGCCGTCGCGTCGGCACTGGCTATGTACCAATGAAAGAACTTCTTTTCTGAGAAATCGCTTCAAAATTTGGTTTCAGAATAAGCACGGCTTTGCGCCAGCATGTTCCGACACCCAAGCACATCCTCCGGCAGTCAGGGGCACGCCGTGAGCGGTTACTGACTGCATGTTTTACAAACGTAACCCATCCTTAAATAATACTCAGCAAACACATTCGAGTACGAGCCCCCGAACGACACCCAGCGCGCGCGGACGCCGTCTACGTCGAAATCAGACATGTCATATGCTAGAATTAGCGTAGATCACTCCCACAATCACCTAAACCCACTTGATTCTGTTATAGCGTCATCGCAGAAGTTGGCGAACCACGAAAACAGCAAACAGAAACCAAGGAAAAAAGTGCACGGCGGCGACCGCAACAACGCGCGCCGTCGAATGTATCTCGCTTTTTCACCTTACCGGATTGGCGTGTCCAATTGAAGTGACCAACGCGTACGTGCTGGAAGCATCCTACTATATCTGCATCCAAACTAGCGTCTTTAAGCCAAGAAAAACCATAATATATAGTGCGTCTAAGCGTTCTGTAGACGGGCTTTTTTAACACGAAAGTGTTTTATGCCGGGGTCCACCAAGTACATCCGTCACGGATATGACGTTGATAAAATGGACGCCAACAGGTGAGAAAGAAAAAAAACCAAGAAAAAGATACCCCGCTGGGAATCGAACCCACGACGCTGCGGCCACGACGGCAAGCGCCCGACGCCCTACCGAGTAACCTAACTCGGGAGATGCTAGACACGGCGCGAACGCGCCTTATATCTTTCACACACTCTCTTTCGCGGCGGGCGGAGCGGGGCGGTGCTGCCGTCTGTGAGATGTGAACAGAAGTAATGCTTGACGATCGACACTTACTAGCGCTTACTCCGAGATTGCACGTGATATCGGAGGTCATGGTTAAAGCGTCTCGATACCAGAGGGGTAGACTGGCCGCGCTGGCGTCGCCGAGGCGCCCTTGACGCAGTTACGTTCTTTGCCTTTGGCTTCGTGTTAGCGTGCGTCGGCTCATCGGAGTAGTGCAGTTTCCACGTGCACCAACGGGATTTCTCCGCGGCCGACTGCTTCAATTGCGAGAGCACCGACTAACAAAACTGCTGCAATATGCGTTGCAGAAAGGACGCGATTTCGACGGGCGAATGTCGTGCCTTGGTGGAGCGAGTGCCGCGCCTGCGAGACAGAGGCCAGCGGGACGCACGCGTTTGCGGCTCAGGCTACGAACCTCTACCTCCCGGCCGTGTTGCTGAAGCGCAGTCTGTGTTATGTATGCATGAGCACAAGCGTCGGCTACCCATTACTAGAAAGCGCACACCGTGCCGTTTCTCTCCTTAATTGAAGACGCTTTGAAGAAGCGCATACCGGGTACCAGTGTTGATTATGAGCTTGCTGATATCATCCTTACGCGGGATTCACGATTCGCTGTGTCCAAATATATGTTCACACCGTCAGCTACCATAACGGTTTAATAATGATCATGGGCGTTAGTCGTCGCGATAGAGACATGCTGTCAACATGGGTGCATCCACGTCAAACGGTGCTAGAGCTGCCAAACACGAATAAACATTGTACAAGCTCTCATATATCACTACACAATAAGCACTACTTCTGTGAAGACACGTTTCACTTTCGTGTTATACCGATTCCTATGGCGGAGGGATCATCCATGTTTTTTTTCACGTTCCCACGCGCGGAAGCACGCTGCACACTCAAGGTTTATAGAAATGTTGTTATCAAGTAGACTAAAGCGCATCTCAAAACGACACCTTGCACCTTCAGCAGTGCAGACACAATGTGCGATAAGCAGAAAATGACCCTTGGTAATTGTTTGCATCGCTCATTTCATAGGAGCTTGTACAGCAACGCGCATAACGGTGTCATTAGTTGGGCAACAGCCCCGCGGACGCAGGCCGCTATTGGAAATGGCTGGCAGATAACTTCCGCAGAGCTGTTGCAGACGCCCAGCTAAAGCTGTATATATGTTCCTACGAAAGCAGTATACTGACCGTTAACGGGCGCACGTTGTTCGTGTCCGCGGCTCCATCAATATTCCGCCCTCTTAGCGTGACTTCGAGCACGGAGCCTGGCGTCAACGCCACCGAAGATGCGCATTTTTGATCGAACACAAAACTGCACGACAGGCAACTGACGCAACCCGCGCAACCGACGCAACGCACAACGCATTCCAAGAGACCGAGCAGACTGAGAGAGAAGGCCGAGGCGCGGCACCAGCCCGCTAGGCTCCGTCGGCGAGGGAGGCGAGCCACCGCGCCAGAACGGCGCCGAACGGCAAACACGCGATACGTATGGCGCATACGACGGCGCCTTCATCGCGGAAGCCAATCGAAACGCGCTTTAGGAGAGTCCCATGACTCCAGCCCAAATGCTCTCTTTCTCTCATTTACCTTCCAAAAGGGATCAAATGGACACCCGAATAGAGTCACGCGGCCGTAGCCCTCTTTTGACTTTTTTTCTTAGATTGTACTCAGTTACTCACACCAATGTACCCTCACGAGTGCTCACTCACGTTCAAACTCACGACTACTCACACTCATGAGCACTCACTCACGTTCACACTAACCCTCATGAGTGCTCACTGACGTTCACACTCACGTGCACTCACACTCATGAGCACTCACTCACGTTCATACCCATTCCTACTCACCACTCATGAGTACTCACTCACGTCCACTCACACTCATGAGCACTCACTCAAGTTCATACTCGCATCTACTCACACTCATGAGTACTCACTCACGTTCACACTCACGCCTACTCACCCTCATGAGTGCTCACTCACGTTCACACTCACGTCCACTTACACTCATGAGCACTCACTCACGTTCATACTCACATGTACTCGCACTAATGAGTACTCACCCACGTTCACACTCACGCATACTCACCCTCATGAGTGCTCACTCACGTTCACACTCACGCCTACTCACCCTCATAAGGGCTCACCCACGTTCACACTCACGTCCATTCACACTAATGAGCACTCACTCACGTACATACTCACGACTACTCACACCCATGAGTGCTCACTCACGTTCACACTCACGTCCACTGACACTCATGAGTGCTCACTCACGTTCACACTCACGACACTCACACTCATGAGTGCTCACTCACGTTCGCACTCACGTCCACTCACACTCATGAGTGCTCACTCACGTTCACACTCACGACTACTCACACTCATGAGTGCTCACTCACGTTCACACTCACGTCCACTCACACTCATGAGTCTCACTCATACACACACTCACGTCCACTCACGCTCATGAGTACTCACTCATACCCACACTCACAACGTTCAAATGAGTGTGAGTGAGTGTGAGTGAGTGCACTCATGAGTGAGTATGCCGAGCTATGGAATTTACAAGAGACACATGGATTAGCCAAACTTCCAGGTTACCAAGCCATCGGTCCCTCCTCTGGGGAGAACCGCGTGGTAACTACTTTGGTCAGGAAAGGCTTAGTGGTCGTTCGTCATGACATTACAGTAGCGCAAGTTGAACATGTATTCGTAGAAATTATACCCAAAACCAAAAACCAATCCAGCACTTTCATTCTCAATCTGTACAGCAACCCTGCGCACATACGACAGCGCTTCCTAACCCTATTTAAAAGGACCGCCGACCTTGCGGGCTCGCACCCTTTACTAATCGGGGGAGACTTTGACGCCCCGCACGGAGCGTGGGGTTGCGCCTACACGAGAGCCAAAGGCAAGGCATTATGGCAAGACATACAGGAAATAGGCCTTACTCTCATCACCGACCCCAGCTCCCCCACAAGAATGGGAACCGGGCTGGCAAGAGACACCACGCCCGACCTAACATTAGTGAAGAACACGAGAGGATCAAGTTGGAAAAACACGTTCGAAGACCTTGGTAGCGACCACAGAATTCTCGAAACTAAATTATCGGATACTTTAGAAATAGAAACCAACAAAACGTTCAAATGGACAGACTGGGATAAGTTCCGTCAGAATAGGGCCGGAATGACGCACGAACCCATCACGGACATCAAACAATGGGCCGAAAAAGTTATGGCTGACGTCAAAGATGTTACAAAGACCGTGGCGCCAGAACTTCCCATCGACAAGATAGACAGCCGCCGGGTGCACATGTGGGAGGCCAAACGATCATTACAGGCCAGGTGGCAGAAACAAAGACACAACAGGAAGTTGAGGAAACGCATTGCATTACTCAACAAACAAATTGAAGAACACTGCAGGATTCTTGGTAAACAGCAATGGGACGAGATCTGCTACACAATGGACACGAGATCTGCAACACGATGGACAGACGGTTTGGCACCGGTCACACGTGGCACCTGCTCCGACATCTGCTAGACCCGACCAAGACCACGACAACACATAAGGAAATCACGCGCAGGATAATACACACACACCAAGGCCGAAGAAGAAATCCTCTCCGAGCTCTGCGACAGATACGCCCCTCAGAACCCGGTTATTCCACACGTGCAATACACGGGAAAACCCAACCCCTCTCTGGACAGAGACTTTGACGAGGCGGAAATCTGGGCCGCTCTGCAAAAGCTCAATAGCAAATCGGCCCCGGGACCGGATGGCGTAACCAATAAGGCCCTTCGTAACTTAGACAAAGAAACCATCTCCGAACTGACCAAGTACATCAACGAATACTGGACCCGAGGATCCATACCTGACCAATGGAAAACAGCGAAAATGGTGCTCATCCCCAAGCCCGGAAAACCCCCAAATCTTGACAACCTTCGCCCTATACCCCTTACGTCGTGCGTCGGAAAGTTGATGGAACACGCCTTCCTCAGTCGCATCAACGCACGCTTGGACGACATCGAAGCGTATCCGGACACCATGCTCGGGTTTCGAGCTCATCTCTCCACGCAGGATGCAATGTTGCAAATCAAACACCAGGTACTTGACAATAAGACAAGAGGCACCAGAGCCATTCGAGGATTAGACCTCAAGAAAGCGTTCGACAACGAAGCTCACGCAGCCATACTACGCAAGATGGCCGCACTAAATATAGGCAAGCGAGCGTACAACTACGTTAAGGATTTCCTCACTAACAAGAGTGTCTCGTTAACGCTGGGAAAACTCGCATCAGAAGACAAGAGTATGGGCAGCGTCGGCAAAGCTCTGTCATCTCGCCGATGCTCTTTATTCTCGTTATGATCGGCCTACCCGAACGCCTAAACGCCATAGAGGGAGTGCATCACGCCATATACGCAGACGACATTACGATTTGGGTATGCGAGGGAAGCGACGGAGAAATCGAGCAGCGGCTACAGACCGCGGTTGAGGTAGTGGAACAGTACCTCGTAGGAACCGGTCTTGTCTGCTCGCCAGAAAAATCTGAACTTCTCCTCTACCGCCCGACGCTTAAGGGAAGGCCCCCCAAGTGTTACATCCGGCATGCTGAGCACGAAGACATTTGCGCACGCAGCAAAAAAGGAAACGAAATACCAAGGGTCAAGCAGATAACGGTGCTCGGACTCATCATAGAATCCAACGGCGCCAACGGAGCAACGGTGAGGAATCTGGAGACTAAAATCACGAACACGATGACGCTCATCAGAAGAATCACCAACAGACATCGCGGTATGAAGGGCGCCAGTGCCGTAAGACTCATACACTCCTTCGTCATTAGTCACATAACCTACGTGGCCGCCTACCACAACTGGTACACTGCAGAAAAGGCCAAGCTTAACACTCTAATTAGAAGAACACACAAGATGGCGCTGGGCCTTCCTGATAGTACAAGCACGGAACTTCTACTACAGCAGGGCATCCACAATACGCTCGAAGAGTTGATAGAGGCTCAACAGATCTCGCAACTCGAGAGACTAAACAGGACACGAACGGGCAGGAGCATCCTGTACAAACTGGAGATAGCCTATCACAAGCAGCACGGCGACAAGACATCCCTCCCAAGCTCGATCAGAGAAAAGCTCCACGTGGCTAGCCTACCTAAGAACATGCATCCCGAACTCAATCAGGGTCGAAGAGAGAGCAGAGCCAAGTCTTTACTACAAGCATTCGGTAGGGACAAGGAAGCGCTGTTTGTAGACGCAGCAGAATACGCTGATCGACGTGCATTCGCAGTGGCAGTCCTCAACACTGATAAACAATTGGTCAGCTCGTGTAGTGTACGCGGAAAAAACCCTGAGGCAGCGGAAGAAGTGGCGATCGCCCTAGCCATCGTTTGCCCCGGTGTCAGGTATATAATAAGTGACTCGCAGGCGGCGGTCAGAAATTATGCACAAGGCAGAATTTCACCAGAGGCCGCGGCTATTCTCAAAGCGAATGCGAATTATATCACCTCTGAAGAGACAGAGGAACGACACATTATATGGTTCCCGGCTCATACGTCCCCCCACACCCCCGTACCCAACCTCAATGGAGAGGTCCATCGCGTAGCGCGAGGTCTGACGTTCCGCGCTCGTGTAAAAAGGTCGTGTAGAAATCCAGAGGAGGGCTGGACAGAGAGAGACAGAATGACTAGATACTGTGACATTACAAAATTTTATCAAAAATCCAGGTGTATTTATCCACCCCCAAGCCCCAAACTCGACAGGGCCCAATCGGTAGATTGGAGGCAATTACAAACCCAGACCTTCCCCAACCCCCTTCACCTCAGGAGGATATACCCAGACGTCTATTCAGACGATAACTGCAAATTATGCGGCTGTACTCACGCATCTCTTAGGCACATTCTCTGGGAATGCGCCGTTATAGGCGAAGAACATGCAGTCTCCCCAGATGAAGCTGCAGTGCGGTGGACGGCCGCGCTGCGGAGCTCAAACCTGCAAAATCAATTGTGGGCCATCCAGCAAGCCCGTGAGGCGGCGAGAAGACAGTGTCTCCGGTCCTCCTCGGGGGCGGCCTAGGCCCAGGCCACGAATTTGCCGGAGTTCTGAATAAAGTTGTTACCACCACCATGCACACTCAGCTGGTACCAGTTACAACTTCACAATATAACCCAGATGGTGTTTACACAACGGGAACTAAATAAACAGATCACACGCTACAAATGCAATCGCATGCATTACAAACGTTTCAAGGACAGTTAAAGTCCAGAATATACAATGGCGTATCCAGTCCACAAATTTTGGACGGTAATCGAATGCGTCTCTTCAAGGAAACACTCACGCCAGCTCCAGCGTTGATCGTCGTAGCTCAACCGTCGTCGTGACTTGTCACGGCTCACACGGTGTCGTCATCGGATTCTTCCAGATCGACGATCGACTGACCGCACACCATCATAAACACGTCTTCTTTGGCTAACGGAGCCACACTTAGCATAACTTCACCATCACCGGGCCGACTGACTCGTTCACTCCTTCACTGACTGTCTCCTCCTCGTCACACGCTTTTATCCCTTCTCCCCCGGTTTCTAGAAGCGTCAGGAGGGTTCTCCGGCGCGTAGTACAGCTAAGCCTAGGGAAAGAGCGAGAGCTTTCTCGTAGGCTCAAATCGCGGCGGCGTCATCGGCGATGCGTCACCCTTCTCTTCCAGATGTTTCCAGGCTTAACTGGGCGTTTGATCGCGTTGGCTGCGTCTGGCTCTAGTGGGTGAGGAGGATGAGGCGCGCCGGCGTCTTTTTATGCTTGTTTTTTTCGCCGTTCGTGCTTCTTGCGCGATCGGCTCGCGCCGTTCTGTCTCACAGCCGTTTGAAAGCGGCCGCGCGCACTCTTTATGGGCGCTCGTTTGTGACAACGCCATACGAGTTGGTTTACGGAAGGCATCCAGTAACGACGCTCGACGCCATGCTACGCAACGTCACCGACGAAGAAAACCTCAACGTGAATGTCTACCTTCAGCGCACAGAAGAAGCCCGACGACTCGCCCGCCTACGCATCAAGAATCAGCAGGCGACCGACAGCCGCCGTTACAATCTTCGACGACGCTTCGCGCAATACCAGCCCGGCGACCGTGTTTGGGTCTGGACGCCGATACGCCGACGTGGACGTTGTGAAAAACTTCTTCGGCGATACTTCGGACGATACAGGGTTCTTCGACGTCTCGGCGCTCTGGACTACGAGGTCATCCCGGACGGCATCGCGAACTCTAAGCGGCGCCGCGCACGACGCGAAGTCGTCCATGTCATGCGCCTTAGGTTATTTTATACGCGTTAGCGAAACTTAGGACTGCTTTTTCCTTTATCATTGTACTTTATTTGTGTATTCACTTATTTTTCCCGCTTCCATGTTCTGTTCAGAGGAGGGCAATGCCACGCGCGCTTCTTTTTGTCCTTCTTATGTAACTATAGTCCGTTGCACGTGTAGCCGCCGCCTTGCGCAAGCCGCGCCCTCATGTCTTGGAGCCTTCCAGATCATCTTACAATCTTCTTTAAAAAGCGCGAAAAAAACCACAACAGACAGGTAGAAAGGAGACAGGACGACGCGCTTCTAGCAACTGAAGCTTTATTAAAAAGCGAAGTAAGATATATACACACATTACAAAGAACACGATAGAGAAACAGACACCGCAGAATGAAAATGCATATAAAAGATAAATCACAAGGGACGTTTTTTGTCACCAGCTTAAGGTATATCGAGGTAATCTACCTCTCGGGTTGATAGCGCTACGGACGAACAGCTTATCACGTGACTGTCTACCTTCAGCGCGCCGGAGAAGCCCGACAACTCGCCCGTCCACGCATCAAGAATCAGCAGGCGACCGACAGCCGCCGTTACAATCTTCGACGACGCTTCGCGGAATACCAGCCCGGCGACCATGTTTGGGTCTGGACGCCGATACGCCGACGTGGACTCTGTGAAAAAATACGGCAGATCCCACGCACTGTGGGAATCGATGTAATGCGAAGCAGCCTACAGAGAGCTGCTACATCGCCTTGTTTGTCTTGGAGACAAGTGAAGTCAATCATGCCATGACATCTAGTTCACTATACATCGCATGTTTGACATGCATGCATGCATGTACAATCCGGTATATGCCATGCTAATGAAACGTATATTCCAGAATATACAATGCATGACCTGTCATTTCTGTTCATGGGGCACTAGTGTCATGCCATACCAATTTTGGCATATATCCAGTTAACAAAACGGCCGGAAACGCGCCATGAGAGTGTCATGTGAATTATGTCGTACATGACATGCATGCCATGATATTCATGTTACCACCTCTCATTTATGTTCGCCATGCAGTCTCGTCGCGCAATCCCAATTTTGGTGTATATCAAGCTAGCGAAATGGCTGCGAGGGCACCATGAGTGGTATGTAAATTATGTCGTACATCACTCGCCTGTCATGATTTTCAAGTTTTCACCTCTCATTTACGTTCCTTATATAGTCTCGTCGCGCAATACCAATTTTGGTGTATATCAAGAAAGCGAAATGGCCGCGAGGGCATCATGAGCGTGGCATGTAAATCATGTCGTACATGACTTGCATGCCATTATTTTCATGTTACCATATGTCAGGTATGTTTGTCATACAGAAATGCCTCATCATACCAGTTTTGATATGTATCAATTCATTTAAGCGGCCACCATGAGTGTAGCACGTAAATTATGTCGTACATGACTTGCATGCCATGATTTTCATGTTACCATGTGTCAGTTATGTTCGTCATACAGAAATGCCTCATCATGCCAGTTTTGCTATGTATCCATTCATTTAAACGGCCACGAGCACCCCGAGACCATATTTTATTTTATTTCCAAATACTGTTGGCCGTCACGGCCGTAACAGGGTGGGTACAGTGATTTTAATGATAACACAGAATATAGTAAGTAGACCATAGTATAATGAAAACAAAACTGTAGAAAACAATACATATTTTTCAGAAACCAATAAGAAACTGTAGGAAAAAACATATAGACAGACATTGTGACGATGGTACAGTATGCAATATGAAAAAAAAAGAAAACTACAGAATTTCGAACGTCATGAGAACTCATGACAATGTACGTACAACACTAGCAATAATCATTTTTTATAGATTTTAATATTCGCTCTTCAAAACTTTCAATGCTCGTTGAAGTCAATACAGACACTGGCAACTCGCTCCACTCTTTTATCGTTCGGGGAGAAAAAGAATACGCGTACACATCAAGACAGCATTTTGGAACCAAAAACAAAAATTGATTGCTTGATCTGACGTTGCTGGTTTGCCTGGAAATAAGATAAGGCTCAGTTTCAATATTAAAGTGTCCTTTTGATAACATAAAAAGAAATTTATGTCTAGTAAGCTTCCGGCGTTGAGCCAGCGTAGGCAATTCAAGCAATCGAAGCATTTCCGAAACGGAGTCATTTCGAGAATACCGGTATAAAATTTGCCTAGCAGCTTTTCTCTGTATTTCTTCATGCAATTTGTCAACCCCGATTCGAACGGATCCCATACTGCACTGGCGTATTCTAGCGTTGGTCTTACGTAGGTCCAATATGCAAGCAGCTTAACGGATGGTGTTGCTAGGTTGAGTTTGCGGCGAAGGAACCATAACTTTTTTTCTGCAGCTGTACAAATCTGGTTTACGTGTGGTTTCCAATTTAAGTCATTTGAAATTTTAGGCCTAAGTATTTTACCGTGTCCGCTTCGGTAAGAGTGGTAGAATTCATTTCGTAATTGCCTTTATTAACGTGCCTTTTCCCTGGTAAGCCTGAGCATGACTGATTTAGATTAATTGATTTTCATTTCCAATTTAGCGGCCCAACCTTCTACTGCTATAAGAGCTCGCTTGAGTGATGCCTGATCATTATAGTTATTAATTTCTCAATATATTAGGCAATCATCTGCGAATAACCTAACAGTTATGTCGTCGCCTATGTCATGAGCAATGTCGTTTTATAAACCAAGAAAAGAAGAGGTCCTAAGACGGATCCCTGTGGTACGCCTGAGGTTAATTTTAACAGACTGGATTTGCTACCGTTTATTTCGACGTATTGTGTCCGACTTGTGAGGTATGAGCGGATCCACGCAACAACTTCATAATTTATATTCATCTCTATTAGCTTATTTATTAATTTCATATGCACGACCCGATCAAAGGCCTTCGAGAAATCTAAACATATAGCGTCTATCTGTTTTCTGTTATTCAGTGCAGTTGAAAAGTCATTTATTGTTTCTACCAATTGTGTAACGGTGGATAGGTTTCGTCGAAAACCGTGTTGATGAGAAAAGAAAGCCTTCTTGTCTTCAACGTAACTGTAGATTGACTTTGATATTATATGCTCAAGAAGCTTGCAGCACACACACGTCAATGAAATAGGCCGATAGTTTCCAATGTTTTCCTTTTCACCAGATTTGCGTACCGGGACAACTTTTGCAACTAGCCAATCATCTGGAATCTGCTTTTTGCTAGCGATGCCTTAAATATAATCTCCAGATATCAGGTTACCCATTCCGCATACCTACGTATAAACGCATTTGGTATACCGTCTGGTCCGACAGCTTTCTTGTCTTTAATATTAAGCAAAAGTGCTACAACGCTTTCATATGATACCTCTATATCAGGCATCTGTGAAATGTACGCGGATTCTAGCGCGAAGAATAAAACGCCATCTGCAGAACTATCAGTAAAGACGGATTGAAAAAAATTATTAAAGCTAGTTGCAATGCGAGAGTAGTCCAACACAAGTTCATCATTAACGACAATGTCCCCGGGGCCTTCGTTGTCCAGTGACAAATGGCGCCAAAAACGGTGCGGATCATCCTTCATAAAATTCGGCAGTGTCACATCATAAAAAGTTTTTTAGCAGCAGTCATCTTCGTGCGCAATGCAATGCTTAGTGCGGAAATTTTATTGTGATCTTTTCTTGTCTTCTTTTTTTCACGGCTAATTTTCCGTTTTAAATGTATGATTTCTCGTGCTATCCATGGGTTCCGTTTATTTTTTTTCTTGTTTGTCATGGGCACAAACCTACTGACACAGTGAAATAAAATTCTTTTAAATTCATCCCATATTGCATTGACGTCATTCGTCTGACTGAAGCTATCTAAACATAGCGAAAGGTGATCAATAATGCTTGTATCATAGGACATGCGTACTTGTGCTATCAGCCCTTGGGCATACGATGGTCTGTTTTATCTCTAAATTATCATCTGAAAGACCGGTCTCTGTCGATACATCATATTCTTCAAATCGCCCGTCTAGGAACACTAAATCTAAAATCAACCCTGCTTTCCCAACTACGCGTTCACACCCTTAAACTCCCTGTTGCAAATCATGACTGAAAGCTATCTCTAGTAGTACTTTACATTAGATTTTCTCACGAGAGTGACCGCTGAGCTCAGACCAGTCGATGCCCGGTAAATTGAAATCCCCAGAAATAATAAATCGAGAGCTACGGATCCTTAAAAGCCTTCTAAGTAAAGCTGTATGTCTTGGAGATAGGAAATGTAATATAATGTAAGAAATATAATGTAAACCATGCTGTACATGACATGCTTGTCATGATTTGCACATTAGGATCTGTCACTTGTGTTTGTCATACACTGTTGTCACGCCATATCAATTTTGGTATATATAAAATTAATGAAACGTCCGAAGAGCCCAAGACCGTGGCATGTAAATCATGCTGTTCATGACATGCATATCATGATTTTCATGTTATGACCTGGCATTCATGTTCGCAATACGGTCATGTTAGGTCATACCAATTTTGGCATACGTCCCATTGACGAAACAGCCAGGAGAGCTCAAAGTCGTAGGCGGCTAGATAGATAGATAGATAGATAGATAGATAGATAGATAGATAGATAGATAGATAGATAGATAGATAGATAGATAGATAGATAGATAGATAGATAGATAGATAGATAGATAGATAGATAGATAGATAGATAGATAGATAGATAGATAGATAGATAGATAGATAGATAGATAGATAGATACGCTCAAAGTCGCAGAAGTTCGCTAAGAAATGCTTCGCATTTAAACTTCTTCGGCGATACTTCGGACCATACAAGGTTCTCCGACGTCTCGGCGCTCTGGACTACGAGGTCATCCCGGACGGCATGACGAACTCTAGGTCTACTAAACCACTCCTCCAGTATGGATCAGCTCACTCGAGAATCGTAAAAAATGGCATAGCGCTTTCGTGTATAAATTCTGCCCTCTCAAAATCATGCCCTCATTCTGTTAGTGCTAGCTTTGCACTACAGATCAGTAGGCTAAAAGCTGCAGGGTTCCTGATAACCTGTTGGGCTATATCTGCGAGAAGCTTGTCAGATGGGTAAAATTGGGTGCACTTCAGCGCCTCACAGCAACAAGGCGGAAAAGGGGAAGGTCGCAGTTGTGCCTTAGATGCGCAAGACCGCGCAGCGGTTAAAGGAGGTTGCGAAGCGTTTCGGCGTTGAAGCTGTTCTCAGTGCGCCTAACAAGCTGTCGCGTGTTTTTCCCGCTGTGAAAGGGATGGCCGATAGGAGACGCTCTGAATATGGATGTTTCCGTGTAAAACATGTGAATACCTATGTGCCCTGCCACGTCGGCGTAGTATATAACATACCTACAACTTGCAAACGATCATACATCGGACAAACCGGGCGGTGTGTCAACATACGCCTGCGTGAACATGAAAGGTCTTTGAAGACTGACAAGCTTTCGCACTTATCTGCGCATTGTCATGCCCGTGGGTGTCATCCTTTGTGTAAACAAACATCGATTTTGTTTTTCAACCGAGTTCAGAGGACTCGTGAAATTGTTGAAGCCGCCTGTATTTCTAAATCGGGTGTTTCTTGTATAAGCTGTCCGTCTGTAGCGCTATCAAGCCGAGAGGTAGATTACCTCGATATAACTTAAGCTGGTGACAAAAAACGTGCCTGGCGTTTTATCTTTTATAGGCATTTTCATTCTGCGGTGGTCTGTTTCTTTATCTTGTTTTTTGTAATGTGCGTATATATCTTTCTTCGCTTTTGATTGAAGCTTCAGTTGCTAGAAGCGCGTCGTCCTGACTCCTTTCTACTTGTCTACTGTGTTTTTTGCGCTTCTGAAATATGAACTTCAACCAACTCGCCCAACTGTCCCTGCTGATTCAGTATATTTCTTGCACATCAGGCTCTTCCTTCCAGAGTAACTTTGATCTTTCCAATCCTTCCGTGTCAGTATGCAAGCCAGAACAGCGTCGTGGCATGTGCGGTATGGTTTTTGCCCCCCTGAACTTCAATTGCTCGCCGGGTCCTTGCTACCTTCAACGGGACACTCGCGACGTTTCTGTCGTCTATTGTCTTCGGAATGGTGGCGCCAGGTACGCTACTTCTACGACTGCCTGCGTTATGCTTGCGGAGTTGATCGCGGCAACCCAAGAACTTTCCCTGACTTCCCCTACTGGAGTGCTCCTTCGGGCCAGCTTACAGAGGCACTGTGGAATTCGGTTCGACCGCACCTGCCGAGGAAGAGGAAGATGGCTGTGGCGGAAGGGACTGTCCTCACACTCGGCGATTGTCCCCTTCCGGACGTTCACAGGAATGTGCTGCAGTTGGGTTTCAAATATTCTTTTGAGCCGAACCCTAGTAGGGCGGAAAAAGTGTCGTATTTGTCTATTTCCCGCTTAGTCTAGGATGACGTGCGATCGCGATGCGTGGAGGAGTGCACCGACGTTCTCTCACAAACAGAGGGCAGGCCTCGCAACGCGGGTTGCTTGAAACCTGTTGTCAGCTACTTAGCATCAAATCACTTGCGTGTGTTAACTTCTGACAAGGAAGGTTTCTTCGTTGTATTGCCGGAAGTCGTATTTTTAAAGAAGGGTTCGGATGCGCTGGATAAGAATTTTAAACGCGTGACGGTAAAAGAAGGGAAAGTTAATGAACGCGCGCGCGAGCTTTTCGATGAACCTAATCTTAGCCGCCTTTCGTCGGCTGTGAAGAGTTTAAAAAGGCCTACACCTTGAAATTTTCTTCTGGGTTAAAACCCACAAAACGGATATGCCTTTTCAAGCCATTGTGTTGGAAATGGGCACCTGGCAACATGCCGTCTCTGGTTTTCTGCAGCGCCATCTTTCCTCGTTGGCCATTCAGGACCCGTTTCGTGTGCTTGATTTAGAAGCAGTTGTTGAGCTCTTAAAAAACGATAACCCCGGCATGTGTTATGGCTTTAGTATTGATATTGCAGATGTTTTTACTCGCTTCTGCATGACAAGCTTATGGAAAGTGTTAAACTATGCATCACAAAGGGAAATGATGAATTGACGTTTAGAACAAGGTGCGGTGTTTCACTGGGAGGGTTCTTGGAGCTGTTGTCCTTTTACCTCAAAGCAACCTTCGCAGGATGGCACAATGATCTCTTTGTACAAAAGTCGGGAGTTTGTATTGGCTCCAGAGTAGCTCCCACTCGTGAAATTTTTCTTAGCAGAGTGGACCGGTTGTTGCAAAAACGTCTTCTTGGGCTTCACAAGCATGCCTTTCGGTATGTCGACGATTATTTATTTTCACTTGATGGGCATGCCCACCAAAGAGTGTGTATCGACATCCTGAAAGTTTTTAAGCAATGTGGTTCGGGATTGAAGTTCACTTTTGAGCTTCCCAAGGCTAGCGAATTGCAGTTTCTTGACCTCAAGCTGTAATTCCTCTCCTCACATATCATCATCATCATCATCAGCCCGTCTACGCCCAGTGCAGGGCAAAGGCCTCTCCCATGTTCCGCCAATTCTGTCTGTTGTGGTGTTTTTCGCGTTTTTAAAGATGAACTTCAACCAACTCACCCAACTGTCCCCGCTTAGAATCTTTTATGGCTTGAGCGCGGAAACGCGTACACATGAGATTATTCTCGAACTAACGCGGCCACCAGCGATAACCCCCGTATTCTTAAACGCACCTTCACTCGACTCTTCGCCTCGACTTCGCCAAGTCAAGGCGAAGCGCCTTCCTTCACTCAAGGCGCCGCTGCGTTTCTTGAACTCTCCTCGGCCTTTCCTTCGCGAAGGGACACTTTGCCAACGCTCCCTTGGCTAGAGTGAAACGCGCGGGCCGAGAAAGGCGTCTGACAACAAGAATATTCCTAAATGTGGTTAAGAAATGGCTGTTTCTGCACAATATTTATGTGCTTTTCCTAGTTAATCTTCATTATCAGTCGACGTTACGGCATAATGCACGCCTTTAAATCTGTAGTGTAGTTTTCGTAAGCCTTGAGCCGATAGAGTAAGCGAAACCCCCGCTTGACATCCGGCAACAGTCGCACCCCGGCTGCTGAAAGAACAGCTGACTCCGATGTGTCTGCTGCTGATCGTTTCCACGCGCTTAACTTCTTTTATGCCGCATGCGTCTGTTCATCGCCGTAAATGATTACGGTAGTGTCTGGTTCTGTATTGTTTGTGACCCAGCTTTCGCCATGGTGACTGACGAACTGCGTGAGTGATAGCGAAAAGCAGGGCCCATCGCACGGACGATTTGTCGTTTTGTTTAGCTTCCTGCTGCTGAGAGCTTCCTGTTCATTGATGCAGCTGCAGAACGGATAATGCGGGTAAGTCATTTTTACATAGGATCACATTATACTGATGTGCTTGGTGAATTCGCTACCGCTCTGTGCGCAAGAATTACTTATCGTAGGTAAATTTGCTCTCGATGCGGAGTGCTAGCATAGTTCATGAGGGGCCTGTGCAATTGTTATTTTTCTCATTTCATTTCCTAAGACATTTAGCGCGACACTGTTAGTGGTTCCGCTTCGTTTATTTTGCAAATGCGTAAAAGACTGCTCGCACCTGATACTCAGTTATCCCAGTGTCGCGTTAAGGAGTACGTATGCTATGCATGTGGTTGAGCGTTCAAATTAGACTAACGCAGGTTGGAGGAATGCATTCGTTTGTGTTTTCTCCACTATCGACGCAAGCAGTGTTTTAAAGTCGTTTTTTTTAAGTTGGCAGCGTATGTTGTCGATTGTTAACTTGGACTGATGTGTGTTTGTTTTCTTCTTAACAACATTTCTTGATATCAGGTATACTTTATGCAAAGTTTTATATTCGGATGATACATAAGTTAGCAGTTGATTACTTCCATCAACGTTTTTCTATTCGCCGTGCATTTGTCGATATACCTATAGCGTGAGCGATTCTAATGGACGCAACGGCCATATTTTAAAATGGTTGTCCTGTCTTTTTATTTTGGAAGCGCATGGCAGCCTGTACTTAGTGCACGAGTGCCCTGTGTACTGATGTTTTGGCATTTATTTGCAGTGTGTGACCCCTGGGAATACCTGCTGAGGAGGGCGTCGGCGTCTGTGCTGTATAGGGACGCTTTGGCATTCCACAGCATCTTTTGTTATTCTGCACATCACTTGACTGAAGCCGTTTCTGACTTTTACAGCTGTTGTGCCTGAACGACGACCGTGTGGACGCACTCTACCTGGGCGGATGTGTTGTAAAGGAGCAGAGTAATTTACTCTGCTGATTCAACGAAGACGACAGCAGCGAAATGGTGAACGATGCTCAAGGGCCTTGCAGTCATCACGGCTGCTTCTGGTCACAAGAACCCTGTAAATATTTGTAAATATACGCTATCACTGTAAAATTATCTTGCCTACCTGTTGGAACCGCGCCACCTCCCTTCCATGCAAGAGGAACAGTGCTGCATTCTATAGAACATGTTTGATTGTTGTAGAACTGCTTTTTCTGTAGAATCAGAGCAGATGAGGTTTTTGCGATCCTGTTCGAACACGACAGCACAAAGATAACATTAAATTAATTGCAAAGAGTAAATGGATCTTTATTTTATGTCCTTGATTAGAAATAACGTAGGTGACAAAATACAAGTGTGTAAAGCTGCAAGGTGTCCGTCAATCAAGCATATGCAGCCTACATACTGTCATGAAGTTCGAGCTTGTAGGACATCATAAAGAAGATACAGGTGGTAGCCACACTAGTGTGACTAATCCATGCAGTGGAACCATTAACTGCAGCTTTTATTCCTTTGTGTACAGTCATGCAAACGCTGCACTCTGGAAAGAGGGTTGGTTTATATTCTTCTGTCAGCAGCCAGGTTCCTGCACAAAAGAAAGGGGTAATAAATAATGAGCTACCTAGTGGCACATTAAAGCTGCATTATTCTTTACTTCTCGTTCTACACACATTCATCAATATTTCTCGCCTTCAAGAACAAGCATGTCTTTTGTTGACCTAATGAGCTCTCACTATTTTGATACATTAACTGAGCCGTTAACAGTATAAATGAGCCGTTGCCGAACCACTCGAAGACAGCGCTATAGAAAATGCGCACCTTCATTGTCGAAAGAAAGAAGGCGCGGCAGCTTCATCCATCGGGAAATGCAGAACAAGTGAGCGACGCACCGCATGGATGCCACGTTGACCATGGTCTCCGAGATGGCCAGCTCCCGGCCCGCCATCTCGGAGGCCACGCGCTGACGCCGAAACTTCACTCAAGGAACGATTCAAGGTAGCTCCCGCGCTACCTTGACAATCTCAAGTGAAACACTCGAGATTTCCTCAAGTCGAGGTGCGTTTCGAGTGAAGGGCGATTTGTGAATCGGAAAACGGCCCTCGAGGAGCGTTTGAAGTGAAGGGTCGAGTCGAGGAGCGTTTGTGAATACGGGGGTAAGGCTCGAATGTTCGATGCTGCATCTGTAAATGCCGATGCGCCACAGGACAGTTTTATCGACGGCCAACACTCTGTTCGTCGCTGTCAGTGTACAGTGTGTATCGCTGCTGTTTGACTTTCCGTTTCCCGGCCACAAGTTCGGCCAAATAAGAGTTTCACCTTGGACATGCCAGCAGCTGCCTTCGTCGACTTCACTACCCCGTGATAATATATTGGTCTCATTTTAGATTGGTGAGTAACTGCAGTGAGCAGGCAAGTACGCTTCTCCACATTATGTGTCAGACGTATTGTGTTCCTTCAATTAAGTACTTCCACAGCGCCCCATCTGTCTTACGTACACCCTTCCACAGCAAAGGGTATTCAGTAAATGTCATTTTGGACGTATTCGGTGAGTCTAATGGCGTGGTTAGTGGTCTGATTGCTCAGCCATTCATTTCCGGAATTGAATGCTTGCACACTTGCACAAAAGTCTGACAGCCTGTGTGAAACCGAAAACAAGAGTGGTACGCCATGCGTTCTGCAAACGTTTTTCGCATTTTGGAAATTCTTGCTTATCTATCGGCGCACGTTTGTCGCCTATGCTCCTCATTTTCACATGCTTGTGACACAACATTCTTGTTTTAATTTCTTCACCTTCGTTTTAGCTATCATCTTTGGAAACGTGGCAAGGAAAGCAGCTGCCTTAAGACGCATACACTGATTATTATTACTTTGCCCCCTTGAATGGTGGCAGCTCCTCTTGTGAACGGATCCTTCATGGCTGGATTTCTGGCTGGTTAGAAGTATGTAAAAACAGCCCCGGCTTCAGACTTCCCTCTAGAGTGGGTTGCGCATCGTCCCAGCAAATAGCTCTTGTTTACCGCTCGCATTGTGCTGCGCTATCTCTTTTCCTCAGACGTGTCACTATCGGAATGGGATAACAGTACGATAAGCTCTACCATGAAGAAGGCTACATTTGCATTTGGGAGCTGCGTCCATGCCCTTCGCAAAGCCGCGGCCTTGCTATAAAAGTCGGTGAAGGTGAATAGGTGGGTAGCAAAACGGCGCGTCGTCTGCTACAGCACTTCCGGTTCACGGAACCTTCAAGGCTCAGCTCTTCGCTGCGTCTAGTCGTGTGCGGTTCAGTGTAATCGGGGAGGAGGCAAGATAAGTGGTAACAACCGCGTCGCAGAAAGTACGTGTTTTCTCCCCAATTACACTGAACGGCACACACCTTGAAACAGCGAAGAGCTGGGCATCGAACCGGAAGACGTCATTTTGCTATCCACCTAGAGTGCCAGGAAGTTGGAGCAGCAATTTTACCACGTTGTCATAATGAATTCCTTGTTCTCGAAGGATGTCCTGGAAGATCCTCCAAAAGCATTTCACAGGCCATCGTGAAGGTCACGGCTATTCTAAGCAGCAATACTCTAGAGTGTTTACAGCGATCTTTCGTAATCCTCAAAGGTCGTTCCAGAACTAGCCAGCGGCTTGCTGGGACGCTACATCACAACTGCTGTTGGCTTCATAACGGGCGTCTTGGTGGGTGCTGTTTATGTCGAGGTTGCTTTTGCCTTACTCAGTAGGGGTCTGTACTCCGGCTGCAATACCTGGTGCCTACACCTAGTAGACGCCCCGGGATGATATTAGCGTAGCCACAGCTTCACGGGAGCGTCCAGCAAATGAACGAATAGCACCTCCACCGGATGTCACGCGGTAGGTACAGCGGGGAAGGCGATTAAGCAGGTAGGAACGAAACACTTTCTTGGCCTAACCTATGCACAGAAAACCGATTACGTTAAGAATGCACCGGTAATATCGAGCACAATCGTTGGTCGTCATAATTGTACGATTGGTGCAACTCCTCCCTCTCATACATGCAGAAACGACGACTCCAGCGTTATCTTTGTGGCAACGTTAGTTGCATAATGAGCTCCACCAACCCTGTCGGGTGCAGTCTCATCAGAAAAGTCTTAAAGAATTGTTAAGGTTCCAGTATATTTCGGTGTAGCCTCCGTCTGAATGCGGTAACATAACAGGATTGTAAAAGAAACATACAAAAAGAAGCGCGTGGGGACCATGGTATTGTATGTGCACCCAATAACATATTCAAAGTAATAATAACATAACAAAAAATTAGTTATAACAATAAAAAAGATAGGATCACCTCATTTTTAGATCTGGCAGGTCCATGCCGCCTGTTTCCTGCAGGGTTTGTGCCCTCCCAAGTGACTATGTACTTCATTCTGCCGAGCACCAGGCCTGAAGTGCTGGGTAGGTACAGGGTGGCAGGAATTCCCTAGCTGCCACAGCAGCGGCGGTTGCTCGATTATTTCACGAAGGTTGCGGTTGGCCAGGGTCTTTACAGAACCTTATAGGAACACCTTTCTAGATGAGTGCCCAAGAACAACCGAGCGCCAGGACGGTGTATTCCTCTGCCCTTTAAGAAAAACCGCTGCGTTTCCGGTCGGCATTGGGAATCCTATAGCTGCGGTAGCCACATAGTAGGGCGTCCGCTTCCAATAGAGTAGGTACCGTCTTCGATTCTTTTTTTCCGACCAGAAACCCACTGATTTTTCTTAATGGGTAGAGGTGTACACCGACCTGGCGCTCGGTTGTTCTTGGGCACTCACCTAGAAAGGTGGCCCTATGAGGGCCTGTAAAGGGCCCTAGGTGCAGCTTAACCCACCACAGCGTTGGTAAAATAGGCTAGCGTCCGCCGCTGCTGTGGGAGGCAGATAATTGCTGCAGCCGGGTACCTACCGGTGAAATAGGTACAAGCGCACTTCCGGCCTGGTGCTAGGCAGAACGAAGTACATAGTCGCTTGGGAGGGAACCTACCTTTTGGAAATTGGCGGCGTGGGACCACCAGACCTAATAATAAGGTCATCCCCCTTTGTGTTCTTTTTTTTTCGTGTGCGTCCTTTGGAAATATAGACATGCGAACAATTTTGAGTGTAGGTGCTCAACCCTTTTAGAGACGTCATTGACAAGAAGCCCTCATTCGTGCTGCTTTTTTGCAACTAGCTGGCGGCCTTCAGTAGAGATATACCGAGGGGGGATGTTAACCAAAAGGACACGTTATTGTACTCACTCTGAATTTCCGCCGCTGCAATATAAGCGAAAACGCCAAACCGAGATATGTGATTAATGAGCTCTATATTATCCAGTTAAGTGATGAACCATTATAAACAAGAAATAATGCGTCTAATAGTAACCAAGCCGTGGCCAAGCAATGCGATTTTGACTATGGTGTTGGCAGGTGTTGCGCTTCTTGCATCCGCACCACCGGTGCGTGTTGTGTCCCCAGTTGGCTCCTAGCAAAGCAGCCTCGGATCGGGATCTACGTATACAAGTGCATAATGGCAGAACTGTAAGCAGGATGAATTGGCACTGATCCGCTCTCTTACAAGTATGTAATTGAAGAAGGATTCAAAGGGAATTCATCTGGAAATGTTACTGGGATTATGTATCAAACAGCCCACATTCTAGCTTAATCGTCTAGAAGTGGTGTTTTTCTAAACCATACGTGACTTATGTAGGGATCGATATCATGTTCCTCTTTCGCTACTATTACTTGCACTGACCGTGTCAAAAGTACAGCGGTTCTATAGGGCCTAGTGCCAAAGCGATTGGACATATGTCCAACTCTTAAGACCCGTCTGCAACACAAACTCATTCGAACACGCCTTCTCATGCACGTCGTTTATCTTTGAAAATTTAATTTAAGAGGTATTACATTAAATAGAGCAATATTTTGTCATTTCGTTGCGCCATTGTGATCAAACACTTGAATATATGAACCCGCCACTGAAAAGTGTGACCGTACAAAAGCCATGAGTACAGGTAAGAGCAAACCTTTTGTCGCATGAAATGTAGAGTCAAGCGGTTATCTAACTAAGCAGAATCACAGCTTAGATCGCTCCACTGTCACTACTTCCTAATCACTCTACGAGGACTGTGAGATAGTATGTTTATCAGTAAATGGCCGCGTGGATTAGGTATAACGTCGGATTTTACCAAGAAGATAGAGATACTGAATTGATACACGATAACTGAAGACCCACCTAATTGCTCGAAGCATTTCTCCATTGAGCCATTCATGAGAAATTTCCGATCTCTTAAATGAAATCACGGAGTATTCTCACATATTGAAAAATCGCAGTTATTCTATTTCTTCTATAAAAACGGTGCACAAAAGCAACGGAGATTTCTGACCTAGCAGGATCAAATCGAATCAAGTAGTCCCTTAAGGGCTTATTGAACAAAAATTATATTGCCAAAATGCCAATTTTTAGCGTGGAATCTCTCAGTATAACACGTGCAAAACAGAAAAAATATTTGCGATAGCATTCTGCGGCAGCACAAAATGTTTTACTGGTCACTTCTTGCTTCCTTATGTAGTACCCCACACATGGGGGCAATTTAGGTGTATTCTGACAAACATTTTTGCAACTTCAGAAAGTACGACTGATTTGAATTGTCGTTCACAAAATGCACTATTTTTTATTGTTCGCTTGAAACTAGATGAGGCTACGATCCGTGTGGTAATGCTCAAGCAAGGCACTGCACAAAGAGCCTTCTCGCACAACCTGCACCAGATCCTCTATACCTAGCAGATGTGTTTAGTATTTCCGTCTCTGTTTTTGCTACAGACTACGCAGGAGCCGGCCGGTCTTCGCTTCACTGTTGGTTAAATTTGTGATGGAAAGCGACGTTCAGCAAACCGTCTCATGTTCAGGGGACGTCCTGGCCGCCCTTTTTTGCTACAGCTGTTGTGGGAGTACTTGGTGATTATCTGAATAAGATTTCGCCGGTAATCCGGATGACGGAACAATGTCACAGCTCCGAAAAACGAGGACAAAGGAAAAAGCAAACAGTGCGAACGCTTAACTGAAAAAAAAAATATAAATGCGCTAAGGACGAGACGCCAGAAACGAAGTGAACAGGACGATCGCAGAATGTCCTGTCCACTTCGTTTCAGGCATCTCGTCCTTAGCGAGTTATAATTTTTTTCAATTATGTTTACCAACTAGCCCCCAACGTACAGGCGCGTGCAAAAGTATACGGACCACGGGATCGCGTGGCAGAATGCATCGACGCGCCATCTACCGATGCTGCGCCTGCTGTCGAAAGCACCACTGAAGCAGCGGTGCGCATGCGCGTCCCTACATATCAGTGGTGCGATCTTGTACGCATTCCAAATAAACACGGAGGCGTGGCGTTACATCCAGCCGCACGCGAATGGCCCATTTGAACCACGACAGACGTCACGGCTCTGCATTGACTAATCGCGTGCGGTCCCGTGCGGTCACGTGCGGCTGGATGTAATGCCACGCCTCCGTGTTTATTTTGTAACGCGTACAAGATCGCACCACAGGTGGCCTCTCATGTCACTCTGTCTGACGTGGTTATGGCGCTCGTAGATAAAACGTCAACTGGGTGTCGCTTTCGTTGCTCCATCTAATCTGCGCCGTTGTTTTACGAAGCGGCTGCGGCGGGGCCGGCTCCAGCGCCGTGCGCGCGTCGCTTTTTACACCGGTCAATCAGCCTAACAAAGCATCGTAGAACCTAGTGAAGCCAAGCATACATGATTAAGTTTCTCAACCCAGCTCGTCTTTGTCACTTTAAGCTATGTTAAGCTTAGATGTGCCTAGTTAATGCAAATAAGTAGAGCCGAAACTGATTAAACCTAGTTGAGCATGGTATCTCGTAATAAAGCCAAGCGTAAGTAAGTTCATTTAAGCAAATCTTAATTAAGCTTAGCCCAACTTGCCGTTTTCATGTTGAGCATAGCACTTCCACATTAAATCATAGCGCAATTAGCTTTAATTAGCAAATCAAATTAATCGTTTTATTTTCAAGCAAAATAACACAAATAATTTGATTGGAAAGCTAATTACACTCTGATTTATTTTGGAAGTGCCATGCTCCACTATTCCTAATCAGATTCATCTCTAGATGTCCTGACACCGCTTAATTAGGTTAATTAGTTTAATTAAATAATGCTAATTAGGCTTTAATGATCCTAATTAGTCTCAGCGTGGTCAAGGGTATTCCTCCTGATCTTGGCTTCATTGGGCTTATGGGGAATTCGACTTGGCTTAATTGGTCACAAGTAGGCTTGCCTTGTTTATGCTTATCATGCTTGGCTATATAGGGTGACACCATGATAAGCTATGCTTAATTAGATTTGGCTATACTTTCCTCTACTCAATTGCGCCCATGTAAGGTCAACTTGGCCTAACATGAAAACGGCAAGTCGGGCTAAGCTTAATTAAGATTTGCTTAAATGAACTTACTTACGCTTGGCTTTATTACGAGTTACCATGCTCAACTAGGTTTAACCAGTTTCGGCTATACTTACTTTGGCTTAACTAGGCACATCTAAGCTTAACATGGCTTAAAGTGACAAAGACGAGCTGGGTTGAGAAACTTAATCATGTATGCTTGGCTTCACTAGGTTCTACGATGCTTAGTTAGGCTGATTGACCGGTGTAAAAAGCGACGCGCGCACGGCGCTGGAGCCGGCCCCGCCGCAGCCGCTTCGTAAAACAACGGCGCAGATTAGATGGAGCAACGAAAGCGACACCCAGTTGACGCTTTATCTACGAGCGCCATAACCACGTCAGACAGAGCGACATGAGAGGCTACCTGATATGTAGGGACGCGCATGCGCACCGCTGCTTCAGTGGTGCTCTCGACAGCAGGCGCAGCGTCGGTAGATGGCACGTCGATGCATTCTGCCACGCGATCCCGTGGTCCGTATACTTTTGCACGCGCCTGTACGTTTCGCGAGTGCGAAGGTTGACACTGGCGTCAATTCATTACAAAAAAGAGCGAGAAGGAACACGATTTTAGATGGCGCCTTCGGAAGCTTTTCCAATAACAAAAAGGAGAGACATGTGCCAGCTTATCTTTGCTGAGTATGCTGAATATTAATTGCAATCTATTGCTAAAATCGCAGTCACTTTGTTTTGTGAGGCATCTGCGCAAGTCTGGACACATTTGCATCATGGAACACGGTATTCCTTTTCCGCTTTTTTATGTAAAAAATTTGGTTTGGTGTCAGCGCTCGTTTTGCCTGCTCTTTTTCCTTTATCCTCGTTTTTTGATGCTGTGAAGTTATTCCAGTGCGTCTTACCAACTCACCTAGGTTTCCGTGTATGTAATCCAGATGAGAAGCTGTGCCTCAATTCACCTAGATTCATGTTGAAAAAAATTACCAGTTGGTTAGCTCTGCTATAACAAGATATATGTAGCGTAGGCATGGCTCTGCTACACTCGCAAACGCCCCGCTATATGTATACACCCACTGATACCTTTGCGCATGCGCACAGAACGAGAGGCGCTATCAAGCGGCTCCGGCGCACTGTCAAACTTGGCTACTGCGCAACGGAGGCGGACAGCTGGGCACGCACCAGCGCCAGTGCCTCTGCCGCGGCTATGACGTCACTCCTCTGGAATGCGCAGACCAGAGCGGCGCGCGGCGGCGGCTGCTCCGGTGCGCCAGCTGTGCGCCGTATGACGTCACTACTCCTCGCGCCTGCGAAGCACGGCGCCCCAGCAGGCACGCGAAACTGCTTAACCTCGGCCAGTGTAGCTCACGGTACAAAGTTTTTTTTTGTATGAAACCTTTCGCTTCCGCGGCACTGATATTCCGTATTCTTTTCTGCGTACCTGATCTGCTGTGAACGCCTCGCCGTGCATGGTACCCTTTAGGCAATGTGTGCCGTGGATAAAACTGTGAACAGTATGTTATCCGTACACCGTACAGCCCTATGAAAAGCATCCACCTCGCATTTCTTGGGTTTTTTTCTGCCGGATTCATGTCGAAGGTCTTTGATTTTAGCTCGTGTTGAGCATAGACACTGGTAGATCTCTATAGAAGAAAGTCTACCAGTTCTGGTGATGTGTAAGTGTTGTCGGTTGGGACGTAGTGGCCTTTGTTTAGTAAAAGTTCCACAAACTTTAATAAAACTTTCACTGACATTCCGAAGGTTGCTATTCGTACTGACGAGATGTCAAGGTTGGTGTTTTTCGCTGTATATATACTGGGTTGCAGATGTAGCCGCCTTAAGACTCATACAGCAAGAATGACGCGACGTCAAACCTTTCTCTCTTTAGGCGCATGTACTGCTTCCAACTGAGCCGTCTTTTGAATGGCAGCAAGCCACTTACCTCACCCTCAGGCACTTGCAACCTGCGTAGTTTGCTCAGAAACTCCTTATAGACCAGCCAAATTTTCTAGGTGAGTTCGAGAGTGTCGTTCAAAATTTTCGATGGTGTCGTTGCTAAGAAAGTGCAACATTCTAATGTTTAGTGGAAATCAGCTTCTGGGCAATACCTCGGCAAATTAAGGAATCCCAGTGAGCCGGTTTCTGGACTAGTAAATTCTTTCATACCGTTTCTGTAAAGGGCACCGCAGCAAAAGTAATCTAATAAAAACACGAAGTTCTTGCGTAAGTAGAGAGATTCTTCGGAAATGAGAATGTCGGCCCAGCTTGCTCGAGTGCAAACAGCAGTGACGTGTGCTGGTTTCTCTCTACTACTATAACACCAAGCATTCCAATACCGAAGTAGTCCTCCAAAAGCTCAAGCCCTTGAGTGGAAGTGTTCTGGGATCGTTAATTCCCGAGAATCCCTGAAAGTACAACAAATTGTGGAGCTCTGGCGGGGACGTTGTCGGGGTCTATACATTCGCGGGACCTCGACATCGTATCATCACTGCCTTCTTCCGCTTCAAAGTCTGTCCATAAAAACGTCATCAATAACGTCCTCCCTTGAAGAATCAAACAAGACACCGACATCCTCATCACTCGCGCTTTCATTATCTGAAGAAGAAGGATGTCCTTCCCAAAATGCCGCTCGAACGTGGGCATATTTTTTTTTTGTAACGCGCGGGAAACAGAAGGTACCCATTCCGCCATGTAATTGGAAACCTTCATTGAATAAACGAGCCAATGACGGAACCCGCGCTGCCATCTAGGTATTAATTAAAAAAGAAATGTTTGAAAAGCTGGCTTCGTGAAAAGCCTCTTGGTGCATTGCGGAAGACCAAGAACGATCGCCGTACGTTTAAGCTAAAAAAAAAACGTGATTGATCTCTCCGTCATGGGAATCAGATTAAGGTAGGTCACCACCTTCGAAAAAAACTTTTACAGTTGCAGTCCAAAAGTTATACTTATAATGTTTGCTTGTATGGCTGATGCAAATTTAAACATTAGAATGATGAAACTGCTAAAATGTAAAAAACAAAATTTACAAAAATCAAAATGTGCCAAAATATGCATGTTGCGCCAACAGTCATAACTACAAAATGGTTGGCCGACTAAAACGCAACTTGGCAGGTACGTACTGAGGACACTGTCCTATGCATTTAATCTCCGCGATGAACCCATCTCTAAGCTAAGGCGCGTTATCGTAAAAAGACTGGAAAAGTTTATATTTGACAGCTTTGTTTTACACGAAATTGGCCATAGTACAAAAAGTTACTGCTCGTTTTGAATAATTTTGCTTGAATGCACAGCTCAAACTATAAAGAAATAGTACGCGAAATTGTATGTGAAAATGTTTATTAGAAGGAAAGTTATCACTGTTGGCCTAAGTGTAGGATGCAAAAAATGATGTTTTGCGAAAAATGGCTTTAAAGGTTTGAATTGGATGTCCATATAATAAAGAAACATTCAATATGTCTGAAATTCTCTAGGTTCATAGCTGGGGACCTCTTCTGAAGCGGCGCATTCTCCTTTTGAGCGAGCTGAAGCACATATATTTTGTAGAGTTAGCTACACTGGCCTAGCCGAGCCAGTTTCGCGTGGCTCCTCAAGAGCCGTGCTGCGCATGCGCGAGGATCAGTGATGTCACGCAGCTGGCGCACCGGAGAGGCGCCTGCCTGCGCAGATATGTTTTCGTACCTTCTTGCTTTTCCGCCGTTGTGCGTCTCTTCAGTTGTTAGTCGGCGTTTGTGGTGTCGCGACTTCTTTCTTGCGTCCGTGTTTCCACGCCCTGTGTATTTAGAATGAATACTTACCAGCTAGCTCAGCTGTCGGTTATTCAAATGACCACTGTATAAGGTCGTGTTCCAAAGCGGTTTCAAGCACTGGCATCGCTTTGTAGTAGAATGCTCGAGTATCACGCAAAATAAGAGGGTTCGATTCTAGCTCGAACGCATATTTTTTCTGATTTTTGTTACACTCGCGAGAGTCACGTGGGTTTTTGTACCGCACACCACGTTTTTCAAAGTCAGCGTCTGATAAGGCTCTTAAGGCTTTTTTGCCTTTGTGACCACAACTACGACTTTTCTGTCATAGCGCAAACTGATTTTGAGCTCACAGCAATAGCCGATTTGGTGGCCATGTCGTTCGCCGTAGCCGCAGCCGGTTTCTGCTGGAGCTATCGCGCACAATGAGAGAACAAGAAGAGGGTTTCAGTCGGACTCGAACCCATGCATTTAGCGTGGCAATCAAGTATTCTAACACAGAGCCACGCCAGTCCTCGAAGCTTCTTCCTAAAGCAATTCTATGCGGTCGGCAAGTCGCGCGAGGTGCAAAGTTACCAGATGTGTAGTGATGAAGCAGAAATAAACCCCTTTCCAGATGCATTATTGTGCGGCAGAAGCGCACCAGGCGTCACAACATCCGAATGCCGCAACGAGTGGATAATTTAAAGGTGCCCTCCCACCTGTAGACATAATTAATCTTCATCATCATCATTAGCCACGAAATGAACTAAGTGCGCAGGCACGTAGATGCACACATTGCCCAATGCAAAAGCGCGTGCGGTTTTTTGCGCCCTAGTCTACATAGTCCTTTTACCGCTTTGCCTTCCTTAATAATGCGACGATCATACTGCATTGGCGTGGTCGTTTTCCAAGCAGCAACTAAAGCACAAAAGTGCCCGGTGGATAATCACGCTGCACGAGTACGAGCTTGGCATCTGTCATCGCGCCGAGGGGACGCGCAGGGGTGGGGGGTGAGATAGCCAATTCTTTCTTGCGGAACCCCGTTGACTACGCGCAACAAACCAGGCAAAACCACATTTATTTTATTTATTTTTTTGTCAGCTAGACTACTCGAAAGCCAAGCAGGAGGACAAACACTAGGCAAGGATTGCTGCCTAAGTCATTGACACAGAAAACAAAATTGCCCAAGCTTGCACTAAGCCGCGCAAGGCTTGGCACAGCGAAACTGGACGATTCTGAAGACTAATCTGGTTGCTTCTAGGTTGGTTCTAGGCCTTAGTTGGGTGATGCTAGGTCTTCTACGTTGATTCTCAGCGAGAGGAGGTTCGCGCTCTGAATACCACTGAATACCACTCTAAACCGTCGTCACTGGCGAAAGTATCGATCAGAAGAACGTTACCTCATGCTGGTTTATAAGTGTTACCGATCACGAATACTGAGAACAAGAGGGAGGACACATCGGCCGACGAACCAGGCTCTGCAAACTACAAGAACGCTTCTCGCAGCAGAAGACGCAAAGCAGTGTCCGTTCGCACGTCGCCAGTTGCGAAGTCATTCAGCTTGTCAGGTGACTGCCAAGGCGCCAACCTGGAATACTAGCACCTACTCGGATACCTGTAACCATTGTCCATACGGTTTGGATCGACTACCTAGGACCCTGCTCACCGCAAGAATACGAGCACTAAAAGCTTTAAGGTCGAAGTCTGCATCAGTTGGTACATGACGCTGAGGCAAAAATCAGTCAAGAATACGCCATAGAAGAGAGCTAAACAAAAGCTTTGTCTGTTCACAGTGTACACTGCAGATCACCACTGTGGGAAACCACTAAATCATTGTAGCGCTGGGATATCTATACCAAAAACGTAAAAGTGAAAGCCGTACCATCCCTTGCGTCCACTTATCTAAGTGACGTCTTGAAGCACAGATTTTAATGGAGGCACTACTTTGCAAAGCAATGTTTCAGATCGAGCTGCAAAACTTAGTAGCTGTGAACTTATGAAGTACCATTGCCAGACAGGCGTGCAGCACAACTACGCATCCGTGTTCCATCCACAGGGAAGCGGTACAGAGCGGCTGTTTGCCAAATTTTTTAGGGGCGAAGCACCTTAAGGTCTAGGCTTGCCCGTTGTGTGGTGTCCGTGCTCACGGCACAGCACCGTCTCAAATCCCCTAAAAAAGTTTTAACAATAGACTTATATCAATCATAATTATGACAGAAAAATATAAAACACCTAGAAGCACAAACCCTCTATACTAGTCGGCGATTTCAATGTATACATTATAGACCTTAGGACCTAGCTGTTGTGTCGTGCGACCCCTGGTGACTTGCTGAGACACCAGTGCTGTTGTGCTCTCTATTCATGCTACAAGGGGGAGCTAGGTCTCTGCCATGCCTCTTTGCTACCACCAATCCGGCGTGGCCATGCCGGTCATGTGACCCGTGCCTCGCTGACCAATAACCTTTCTTCTCGCTCCTTAAAACCGCCTGCAATAAACGCGGGAGAACAGTCTTCCGTCCGTCTCGCCGAAGCTTGGTCTCTGCGTCGTCACTCCGCGCGCCCTCCCGTCGTTCGGCCTCTCCGTCGGCCCGCCGCGGGTTACGCCGCGCTCCTGCCCTACACAACACATGGCGACGAGGTGCTGAACCCGGTTCGACAGGCGACGCCAGGAAGAGCACGACGTACGTGACACTACGCTACGAGTCACATTTTTCTGCTGCGCGTCGGTGCTGCTTCCTGCACGCTACAAGCGCGTCGACCTGACTTTTCTTTGTTCCCGCTCCGGCTCCCTCTACGACGCCACCTTCCTGCTTGAGCCTACTGCCTACCTCCTGCACACATGGCGGCCCATTTTGCAAACCTTCCTCCGTTCCTCAACGTTCCCGGCAAGCCTTCCATTCCTTGGCATTTATGGAAAAAGATTTTCCAGGTACACTTGAAGGCGGCCGGCGGAAGCGGCTGGGAGGACGAAAGACGCGCGTCAGCACTTATCAGCGTGCTCGGTATCGAGGGCCAGCGCAAATACTTCGCGGCGCAGGAGCAGCTCGAAGCACACGGCGGCCCAAATGCTACGCACACGGCCAGTACACCGATGGCGGCGGACTCGGGCACGGTGTCGACAGATGCGGCGACGACGGAGTACGACACGTTGCTACAATTCCTGGACGGGCTTTTCGCAGAGTCAACGAACGTGCTAGCCGAGCGGCACCTTTTCACGAGCCGCAAACAACTGCCCGGCGAAACGTTTCTTGACTTCGTCACCGCGCTCAAAGAAAAGGCCCTGTCATGTAAGTTCGGAGCTACGTACGACGACAGAGTGCGGGACCAAGTAATTCACGGGGTCGCCAACGCACATGTACGGGCCAAACTACTGTCGTACGGGGAAGCCCTCACGCTACAGAAAGCCGAAGAAGTTGGACGCGACTTGGAGGCGCTACAGAAAGCCAACGCAGCGTTTGAAGAAAACGAGCGGCTACTCGGCTCGCACTGCGGTTACGGCGGCAGCATCCAGTGCGTCGCAGCAGCGGCTCAATATGGCGGGTCGGCTGCTTCGCTGGCCCCGCATCTGACTCAACATGGCGGCAGCTTCCCCCCCAAGTCGGGCGGCCGCATTCAAGATGGCTGCGCGGGCTCGACGGCGCTGGTTCAAGACTGCGTTCGCTGCCAGCAAGTACAACAGCTTGCGCCCAAGCCTCAAGTCGGCCCCTGTTTTCGTTGCGGCAAGTTAGGGCATTTGGCGAATTCCAGAAATTGTCCAGCCAAAAAGAAAATTTGCCAATTTTGCGGCATCAAAGGGCATTTCGCGGCAGTCTGCCGCAAACGGCAAGCGTCGGTGCAGGAAGTTGCCCCCGTCCGAGACGCTGACTCCGACACTGCCACAGTCCTGTCCGTGCAAGCTTCGCCGTCTAGCCCAAGGGACTTGCGTATCCCTGTTGTCGTCGGAGGACATAGCCACATGTCATTGCTAGTGGACACCGGAGCGACGGCATCATTGATGACGAAGAGGGACTTCAACGCGCTTTTCGCTTCGAAGCATCGCCTGCTGCCAGCGTCAGTTCGCTTGAAAAATTTTTCGAAGCATCGCATACCGGTCCTGGGCTATTTCCGCACAGACTTGCAGCATCATGGCAAGCGGGCCTTTGTCACCTTCTACGTGACAGCACACGGCACTTCACTGCTGGGGCTCGACGCCATCCAGCAGTTGGGACTCCTGAACGACGGCGCAACGTTGACGTGTCGTCCGGCTACACCAGTTTCATCGCAGCTTCCTGCAGGTGTACCTCCGGGGTTCGAGCACCTGCATAGCGGAGCCCTGGGACGTGTCAAGGACTACGTCCACCGGGCCAAGAGGCGGCAACACATCGTGCCACTGTCTGCCAAGCTGTGTCGGCTGCCTCTGGCGCTACGGCAGCAGGACGCCATCGAGCTGCGACGGCTCCAGGACGACGACGGCCGCGGTCGGCGGCCGCATTCAAGATTGCGCATCAGCAACCAGGTGTTCCCTGCGCAGGCCATTCGCGGTGGCCCTGCTGTCCAGTGCGACTCTGCATCTGCGGAAGCGCAGCTTCAATTGCCTGCGACCCAGTATCACCCGTTGGGACTTCAGGAGGAAAGTCCTGGATATTCCTCACCTGCAGTAAATGCACCGAATTCCAACACGGGGGAGGGAAGTAATGCGACTGGGTCTTCGAAGTCGGCTCCCGACAGCCGCCACACGCAAAGTCTTCCTGGAGGGCCTGGGTCACGTCGCCCACAGCGGACGCGTAAGCCCCAGCCTACTGCTCTAGTGCGCGTGTGTGAATGTTCATTGAACAGTGCAAGCTGGCACTTGTGTTAGGTGTCGGTGAAATGAATTTTCTGTAACCTAGGTTGTGTGTGTGTTCTCCTAGACTGAACTTCTGCGTATTGCAGGTACCACAGTTAGAATTGTATAAGGATGCAATTCTTCCCAGGGCGGGACGATGTTGTGTCGTGCGACCCCTGGTGACTTGCTGAGACACCAGTGCTGTTGTGCTCTCTATTCATGCTACAAGGGGGAGCTAGGTCTCTGCCATGCCTCTTTGCTACCACCAATCCGGCGTGGCCATGCCGGTCATGTGACCCGTGCCTCGCTGACCAATAACCTTTCTTCTCGCTCCTTAAAACCGCCTGCAATAAACGCGGGAGAACAGTCTTCCGTCAGTCTCGCCGAAGCTTGGTCTCTGCGTCGTCACTCCGCGCGCCCTCCCGTCGTTCGGCCTCTCCGTCGGCCCGCCGCGGGTTACGCCGCGCTCCTGCCCTACACAACACTAGCTTTGTTGTCGACGCTCACTGTCCGCTGTCATGGTGGTTAGAAAACCTTTGCTATAGGCGAAACATATATGTGTATGTGATTAAAAAAAAGGTTTACAATAGACGAACAACAATCAATATTATGGCAAGACAATAAAACACATACAAGCACAAACCCTTTATGGCGACATGACCATACACATTATGGACCTTAGGACCGAGCTTTGTCATCGACTGTGTCACTTTCTCACTCAATTTACATTATATGGGGCAACGCTCTGGTAACATATGTGAGACACAAAAAAAAAAAGGTTGAACAGTACACTAGTATCAACCATAATTGTGACAGAACAATATAAAACTCCTGCAAGCACAAGCCCTTTATATAGTCGGCGACTACAACGCAGACATTACAGACCTTAGGACATAGCTTCGTCCACTCGTCATCATTCAGTTCGTGGAGATGCGCTCCACCTTTTTAGTATCATTTGCCTGAGGTCACTAGAGCAAGACAAGAGAGCATGCGACAGCCATAGATGCTGACAAAATGTTACTAAATGCGCTATTTAAAACGAAAAGATAAACACATCAGACGGACGTCTCCATCAAAGTGCGCATTTCTGCTAGAGACGTTTACGCTTGACGTCCTGGTTTTGCGCTGTGATTATGCTCCTTTATAATATGCGCAGTAATCATATGTTAACGGCGCCTAGATTCGCCTATTGCTTTTTCTTCACTTTTCGGTCGCTCTGCACCCAATGTTTCAGAAATTCCGCCCTGCCTGAACTCAAGTACACATGCCCGCGTCTTCTACGTGATCGCTGTTCAGCTTCTGTGTCTAGAAGAAATGTGGCACACAGATTCTCAATAAATGCACTATAATTGAAACGCACATTCACGTTGAAAAACCGTGAATATACGGAATAGCTGAGTATCAGTATTCAGTATTCGATACCTTAATGATAGGCTCCGGGAGCATAGTTAGAACGTGCGTGAAATTAGAGGGGGGGGGGCTTTTAGCTGCTCATTGTAGATCTTGTACTGTTATGACCACGTGTGATCCGGTTTACAATGAGTGTTCAGTTGTGAGCACAGGCGGCAATCAGTTAACCCGCGAGATTATTGAGGCTGAATTGACTGATAGGTTAGGCGAAGCCTGTGTTTGAAAACCGTCAATTGCTGTTTCTAGGAAAGAGCTACGTTTCTTGCGTCGTTATACGAATTTCAGCGGACGGAGCACACGTGATGTGTTACGGGTCTTTTAGCTATATATGTGGTTGCGTGCTTCCAAATAAAATATTGTTGCAAGTCAGCGCTCGTGTGTGTCAAACCTCTTCTCTGTCCTCGTCTTCTGCGCATTTGTCATTTATCTTGTTAGGGTGTCTTGCATAAGTTACCGGTTCTTCCCTTCCACTCTCCTGAGGGTTCGCACTGTTTCGCAAATTTTTCCCTTGGCAGAATACTGATAGAGCGCTTTTAAAAATAATTTAGATCCGTGGATATGGCTGCCAACTCAAGAAAAGGACCTATTTCATGAGCTTGAAATCGGTGGCAAGAGCGAATACACCGGACACGTACGGGCTGTTTCACACTTAGGGGAAATCTCGGAGCGCCTGGCATCGTGATGCGGCCAGCGCTGCAACTACGCGCCGTCAGCAGCTCGCGCGTGCGCAGATGTACAACTCTACACCCTTGAAGCGTCTGCACACGCGCGAGCTGCTGCCGGCGCGCGATTGCAGCGCTAGTCGCATCGCGATGCCAGGCGCTCCGAGATTTTCCCTAAGTATGAAACAGCCTCTACACAAGAAGAAGGTGTCACACATGGACGTACACTGGAAATCAGCGTTCGTCCATGTGTAACCCCTTCTTGTGTATAATTGTCCTGTGTATTTGCTGGTACCCCCGTTTTCAAGTTCATGATGTAACAACTGTCCCAACAGCTAGTTTTTATGGACCTAATCCAGGTGTATTTCCTTGATTAGCTCCGATGTTCAATTGAACCTGCGTTCAAGGTTACGTCCTCCGCTAACATTTCTCAGAAGTGAAAGTTTCAGTCAATCTTGATACTGGAAATATGCTCATTCAAGTGGCCTCAGCAATAACTAAGGGCACTTACAAATCTAAAGCTTTGCGATCCTGCCCCTTGTTCACTTCTGGAAAGTTCATTATCTGCCGTGATGGAAACTGAGTGGCTGTTTCTTTCTATTGAATCATTGTTGTTCGTCATAGCATATAAAAAGTGAGTGCAGTTGTTTCCAGCATATAAGACAAAGATTTATTGAAAAAAATTCGGCAGATCCCACGCACTGTGGGAATCGATGTAATGCGAAGCAGCCAGAAAAGAGCTGCATACATCGCCTTGTTTGTCTTTGAGATCATTGATCTTTGAGATCAAATGAAATCATTGATGCCATGGCATCTAGTCCACCATATATCGCATGTTTGCCATGCGCGCATGCATGCACAATCCAGTGTACACCATGCCAATGAAACGCATATTCTGGTATATAAATGCATGACCTGTCGTTTATGTTCATCACGCACTCGTGCCATGCCATACCAATTTTGGTATATACCACGTTAACAAAACGGCCGGGAGCGCACCATGACAGTGGCATGTAAATCATACCGTACATGACATGCATAACATGATTCGAATGTTAAGGCCTCTCATTTATGTTCTTCATACAGTCACATCGCGCAATACGAATTTTGGTGTATATCAAAGCAGCAAAATGGCCGCGAGTGCACCATGAGTAGAGCATGTAAATCATGCCATACATGACATGAATATTATGGTTTTTCACGTTACCACTTGTCACTAATGTTCATCATACAGTCACATCGCGCAATACCAGTTTTGGTGTATATCAAGCTATCGAAACGGCTTCGAATGCACCATGAGCGTGGCATGTAAGTCATGACATACATGGCATGCATGTCATAGTTTTCATGTTACCACCTGTTATTCATGTTGTTCATAAAGTAACATCGCACAATACCAATTTTGGTGTATATCAATCTAGCGAAACGGCCGCGAGTGCGCCATGAGCGTGGCATGTAAATCATGTCATACATGACATGCATATCATGATTTTCATGTTACCACGTGTCAGTTATGTTCGTCATACAGAAATGTCTCGTCATAGCAGTTTTCGTATGTATCCCTTCATTTAAACGGCCGCGAGCGCCCCGAGACCATGTCATGTAAATCATGCTGCACATGACATGCGCGTCACGATTTGAATGTTAGGACCCGTCATTATTTTCTTCATGAACTCTTGTCACGCCGTACCAATTTTGGTATATATGAAGTTAACGGAACGGCCGCAAGAGCCCAAAGGCCGTGGAATGTAAATCATGCTGTTCATGACATGCGTGTAATGTTTTTCATGATATGTCCTGTCGTTTATGTTCGTAATAAAGCCTTGTTATGACGCACCAATTTTGGTATACATCCGATTAACGAAACGGCCAGGAGAGCACAAAGTCGTAGGCGGCTGGCTAGCTAGCTAGCTAGCTAGCTAGCTAGCTAGCTAGATAGATAGATAGATAGATAGATAGATATAGATAGATATGATAGATAGATGATGATAGATAGATAGATAGATGATAGATAGATAGATAGATGATAGATAGATAGATAGTAGATAGATAGATAGATAGATAGATAATAGATAGATAGATAGATAGATAGATAGATAGATAGATAGATAGATAGATAGATAGATAGATAGATAGATAGATAGATAGATAGATAGATAGATAGATAGATACGCTCAGAGTCGCATAAGTTCGCTAAGAAATGCTTCGCATTTAAAAAGGTGACAAATTCGTTAGCCAATTGTTTCTATTTATCTTTTAAAGAACGCATAAAATATTTGCAATAAACGAGACGTAGTTGAAGCTACGTCTTCAGCGCAACGCAATTCTCGAAGTTCGCCTCGGACGTGTAGTTGTCCGCGAAGAACTTCACGATCTGCTTGAGGGCGCGCAGCAGCGGAAACGTCCCGTTCTTGCAGTGTCCGGAGGAGTCCGCGTATTCTAGTTGTGCCGCTGTAATTCCGTATTTGACCTGTGCCGCAGTCTTCTTGGAGCTGCAAACCTACACACAGGGCGAAAAGCAGGGAAGTTTTGAAATTTCCTCTCACCACTTCTTCTCTTGACGTTCTTTGTGAGATCGAACAAAGGCAGGCCTATGAGTACACAGCGAAAGAAAAGGGGCTGTATTTTTATTTCTGCAAATCTATTCTGCGGAATCACGCAAGGTCGCTGAAGGGTTAGGAAGGGAAATTCCCCGGACCAGCACGAATTTCTCGGCAACTAAGAAGCCTTCTTTCTGAGAAATCCGTATGCATTTTCTTGTGGCTTCGTGCTAGAAACGGGTGGCTGTCAACTACTCAGTCTAGAGTTACTGTATATGCTACCTTTAGGTAGCAGAGTTGCGCATCTGTCTTCCAACGCCGCTAGCAACCATGCTTGACATTTTGACCGCACAAAAAAGACGAGGACAGAGGGAGGTACGACGACACGGGCGGTTACCGCCCGTGTCGTCGTACCTCCCTCTGTCCTTGTCTTTTTTGTGCGGTCAAAATGTCAAACAGTAAGCACCAACTAGACCAAACGCAAGTTCTCCTATAGCAACCATGCATTGCGGAGAAGCTGCCGCTTGGGCCAATTTTTTTTATTTCTCGACGCCTCCGCTGCAGCGAACTTAATTAACACTAGCCATCGACAGCCAATGTCTATCGCCGGTCTTCGACACGCCAGACAGGTTAATCGGCGACACGGTAGGCATGTCGCCTGCAAAAAACGAAGTGCGACTTCACCGCATAGCTGTGGTTGCTAGCCGGACCTATGCGCTAATCTGATACCTAAAGGTAGCATATACAGTGACTCTAACTCTGTCCTAACGCTTCCGCCACCTTGCGGGTTTCTGGAGAACCGATTTGCAGTATTCTTTGTCCATGCGCTTCGAGTTTATTAATTCGCTTTCGCGCTGCTAGTTGCTAGCTTCCTGGATAGCTCAGTGGTTAAAGCGACCGTCCCGGAAAGGCCTTGGTCCCGGGTTCGGTCCCAGGACCGGGACGATATTTTCGGCAACTAAGGTTTCTTTCTTAGAAATCCGCATGGATTTCCTTGTGGCTTTGTCCTGCAAATGGGAGGCTATCACATTCCCTTTCTTACTTTTCTTTCAATACCACGATGTTTCATGGGCGATATTATTGCATCCAGTTGCAGATGTGCAATTGTGCTAGGAGCAAAAAAGCCCCTAGGCACTGCGAGTCGTTAGTATATAAAATGTTCTTGGTTCTCAAGATTACTTAGAAACTACCCCAGCAGACATTGGACAAGACAAAAACCAGCCTTGTTTTCGTGACACTTAAGTGGATCACTTAATGAATGAGCATCATTGAAGCAATGTCTTATGCTCTGGGTAAACAGCGTCTACATTGTTCGCTTACTACGGCAGTAAGACGCGAATCCTCTTAGTCAATGCACACGCATGTCTTACTACTATAATCATGAAACTAACTATATGAATAAAAGCTAGGTCACATCTGAGAAGACCACGGAGGCCATCCCCAGCGTGGTTGGGGTTCTGAAAAAGCAGCATGATTTTCTCAGAACATGCATGCTGTACCGCGACATGCCGTCCGTGCCTTTCTTTAGATTTATTGGATCCTGGCCGCGGTGGAGCCATTTAATGGGAGCAAAATACGAGAGGCCCGTGTACTGTGCGATCTCAGCGCACGTTAAAGAACACCAGATGGTAAAAATTTCCGGAGCCCTCCACTACGGCGTGCTTTATAATCGTAACGTATCGTGGTTTTGGCACGTAAAACCGCAGATATTATTATCTTTAGTGTTGCGATTGACAAATCGCAACTCTAAATATAATAGTATCTGCTAATGACATGCTATCTGCAGCTTGACGCCGAACAGCAGTCGCCGGCAGCTCCAAAGACAGTGAGCACAGCCCTCTGTATAGAAAAGAGGGCGTCTGAGAAACTAGAAACTTCATGCTGCACTTGTAAGCTCTCTTTGCAGCGCACGACTGCAAGCTTTGGCTGAGATCTTGATAGCAGTGTCTGCTATCCGCAGGATATGTTTTCCCACCAAGCCAGAAGGGTAACCTAATAACCAGGGTTTTAAAATTATGGTGAATGCACCGTCAGAATAATTAATGAGAAAATTTATTGAGTTAATTGAAAGATTGCGAGCACCTGGGTCGTTGCGGCACCTGGCGGAGCAGATCTCAAACGAATTCTGCAGGAAGACGAGAGACACAGACAGACAGAGATAGGCACGGCGCTCGTCTGTGCATATTTGTCTCTCTTGTCTTCGTCTCCATCGCGCTGCATTTGTCCAAGTATACACCAACTCACCCAAGTCAAGTTATTAGCAGAGCTCAACCACGCGCTTCATTCTACGTGGCCTCTGAGAGCCACTCCGACAGGGTGCGCAACACAGTTAACGCAAGGAATACATCAGAGCAGGAGAAAGCAGACGTGCGAGTGCCACTAACAGACTTAAAATTAAATGCTTAGGGTCGCCTCCAAATTTCGCTTTGAGCACTATCCAAACTTGAGCATAACAAAAGCATGGCAAACGAGAGTCGTAGCGGTCTGTGTGGTAGTGTCGACGCTATGAAGGTGCCCTGGTTAGCAGAAACAAAGGAATGCTATGGCGGGACAACTGATGATCATTAATTGCGACATAGCCCTTTGTTAAAGGCATATAGCTTTACAGTTCCTGCATGTTACGCAATGAACACTGAACGGCAGAGTTTTGATGCTGATGACGATGATGATGGCGATTACGAATCGTGGCTAGGTATTTTTATGTACTAGTAGCTTTACTACACCCACAGGCGACGGAGTACATGTGGCGTGACACAAATGATTCAAGCAAAATGACAGCATCGCGTGCACTTGTAGCTGCGCATGGTGCTTCTATAGAGCATGAGAAATTGCTGCAGCGGATGATGATCAGTCGTGGCGTAGGCATTCGTAATGGGGGCGGGGGTCTCCCTCGAAGCGCGCACCTGTTATGCAATTCATATGCAACTATAGTTTCAGGCTTACAACTGTCATAGAACCGCTTGCTTGAATGTGTGCTTTGCTGCGACGGGCAATAGCTGCGACGGGCAACGGTGGACGACATCGCCATTAAATTCGGTTATTGTAATATGAGCTTGCGCTGTAAATGTTAGTATCGCCCGGAAAGCGAAGTACTGATAGCAATATGTATGCATCTGTGGCGACACACTCTGCGCATATTCCCGCGCAGCCTTCGCCTCGCTATCATTCAACCTGGCGTGACACGGCTACACGCTGCCCTGGATTCCGATCACGGTGCAGGAAATACTTAGGTGAGCGAACGACGCAAAGGGAGCGCTTGTTGGGGAGAGACGGTTAATGTTCTCGTTTTGCGCGTGCCGAGAGATGGCGCACCGGACTGAGGACCGTGGTGGGCTGCTGGCAAATTCCGCAAAGCACCTCCGGGACGTGGGAGACGGTTTCCAAATCTGAAAAAAAGAGTTATCGCGCGATATCGACCACCCGACACGTCGCGCGAACGGCCCGTTTCGTCGCCCATAGCGTCGCTCGTCGCTGTGCAGTGCATTTTCGCGTATATGGGGTTTGGCCTTCTTTGTCCACGTGCTACGTTAGCCGTGCAGTGCACGCACTTTTTCTTGATGCTGCCGTTGCTTTCTGAGCTCGTTTTTGCAAATCTCATAGTGGTCAAGTGTTTTTGCGCTGCGGAAGATTGGGCAAGTGCTATGTGCCCTTTTGCAAAAGTGGCTACAAATCTTGCTAATAGAAGTACGCGCTTTTCACGCCGCCAGCTAACAACGTGATAAAATAACGTGATAAGAGGTTGCTATTTCTTCTTCTAAATACTTCAGGCACCGTTGCGTTTGTCATATTCGCTATATACACACAGGTTAACTGGAACAGCTTCAACACTAGTCGCAGGCTCCGGCCGCTGTGCACACGGTGACGTTGCGTCAGCATGCACGGGTCGTAGAGTGCCTCGATGCGCGCGGTTGTCAAGGCAGCCTACCGGGTCGAAGTTGGTAGCGCGATCTCTTGGGCTTCTTGCGAAGCAGAACATTGTCGCGCAACGGGTAGTCTTGGTGCTCGCTCACCTAAGGTATTTCTTGCACCTTGATTCCGATAAAACACAGCGCCACCGCAGCGTCACTTGTGGAGGCTACAAGGACAGGTAACCAAACTGGAAAGCAGAGCTGTGCACGGGCCGTATTTCCGAGCCCGAGCCCGGCCCGGGCCCGCTGACTTTGTCGAAGGCCCGCCCGAGCCCGACGACAAAGGGCTGCGAGCCCGCCCGGCCCGGCCCGACGTACGAAAACACAATCCCGGGCCCGGCCCGGCCCGGCTTTTTGAACGACATTTGAACGAGCAGGTAATGCATTTCTATATCGAGCGATTTTTTCACAGAATGAAGGCAATTTTTCTTTTATTTTCCTTTTTACCGGGCTTGGCTGGCAGAGGAAAAACTGAACGCGAGACAGCCGGCGAGTCACATCCACTCTTCTTGCGTGCTGCCAGAGTTCGCGTAGAGTAGTTACGAGTAAAGGCCAAACCCCATATGCGCTAAAATGCAAGCGACAGCGACGAGCGACGAAACGGGCCGTTCGCGCGATGTATCGCGTGCCCGAAATCGCGCGATCGCTCGGTTTTTTCACATTTGGAAACCATCGCTCATCTCCCGGAAGTCACAAAACACCCGAACCGGATGTACATCAGCGACGTACTAAGCAATGTACTAAGCACATCAGCTGTACACCAACAAATAACGTAATAATTATCCACGTGCATATATAAAGTACTGCGAGACAACGGTAAACGTTTTACGTACCAACATGCAACAAATATTTTATTTGCATTCCATACCTGCAACAGCGCGGCACTTTTGCTATACAAGTAGACGGCCTCATGCCAGCAACAATGGAGTTCGCTCGCCAAAGCCGTCACGAGTATGGGGTATGCCCATGCAAGCGTCAGCTTGCACGAAGGCGATATACATCGGGTCGCTCGTTGCTGTCGCGTGCATTTTCACTCATATCGGTTCGGCCTTAAATCTATCGCGAACAGTCGAGTGGCGCCGTCACTAGCTCAGGTGGTGTTACTTCTCTGTTCGTCGGAGCGCAACAGAGGCAGTGCTTTACCTGCTTCCCTTTTGTTTGAAGCAGCGAATGGAAAAGAAAAGCGGTAAAGGGCGGTCGCGGAAAAGGCGCTGTATGCGTGCTGGAAAACAATTCCCGCTCATTCTCTATATTTCGGGCTTGAGTCGGGCTTTGCGCCGGGCCCGAGCCCGGCCCGATAAAACTCCAAGTAGCCCGAGCCCGGCCCGGGCCCGAGGTGAAAATACGTCGGCCCGCCCGGTCCGCGGGCCAGGTCGGGCTCGGGCTTTCGGGCTACCCGGAGCCCGTGCACACCTCTACTGGAAAGATCATTTTGCTTCGCTATCCAGACGAGCGCAGCGTCGGTACGCTCGCCCGCTCCTGCTGCTAAGCGAATAAACAGTTACGTTTTCATGTTGGGATTCGTCCTTCCGTAGACTCGACATCCCACACATCTAAAAGCTACAAGAACGCTCGCTAGTTTTATCTGCCTTGCACTGTGCATCAAGCGCTCGCATACATTAAATTGGGGAGAAAATGAAGACCAAGAAGACCACTTTCGTCTTCGAGCCATCTTAAACGGATGCATGAAGAACCGTGAGACTTGTAATTTGGCTTCATGTGGATTGATGCGGACATCACGGCAACGTCAATGGCAGGTTTTCACATGAAGTCTCTATAATTTCTATCGCAATAAAAACAATTAGTTCACGCACCTTAAGGCGGAGTGTTTCCGTGGTGTCAAAAACCAAAACCTTCTGCAGATCGTTGGCTTTGCCCAGAGTGAACTTGCAATGAAACTTGTCGTCGTCGAGTATTCGGTATTTTGGATCGTTGCAAACCTGCACGTTTAAAATAGACCAAACAAAAACACCATTTTACATCCTGCATGCCAATTGAAGAGCAGGTGTACCAGGAAGCGAAGCGGGCATGTAAATCGCATTCTCATTATTCTATTGGCACTGCGAGCGTGTGCGAGATGATTGTTGACATAAGTGGGATTATCAAACAATCGCAAGCATGCGTAGAGGTGGAGGAAAATTTCCCCAAATTGTCGTCCACCTATATTTTCGTGAAGGTTTTCAAAAATTGTTCACCGGGATTAGGATTTCCTCATGAGCTACCAAAGAACAACCAGCTGCAGTTCCCGGATAAGAGGTAAGCGCGGCCATGTTTCTTTGAAATATAGCCCTTACTGTCAGAAAAGCTGCTCCTTAACATTATTCAAGCGCACTCTAAGGTGATAAAAAACGGCATTGCTTATTCGCGTTTGTCTTCTGCGCTCCTAAGGCCCTGCTCTGCACCAGCTTTTCTGATCAGTTGGTCAGGCTACAAAACGCCGGCTTTCCGGATGGAGTCATTCGATGAATAATTAGGAAAATGATTAAGCGGATGAAAATGCACACAAACGTTCTGTCTGGTCATCGAGTATCGGAGAGTAAAAAAACTCTTAGCGTTGATTTCGTATGTGCGAGCAGAATTTGTGGCATTGAAGGGAGGAAGCCTAAACAACATGTCTGCGGGCCGTCAAAAAGAGAAAGCGAGATGTGTCTCCTTCTGAGCCCTGTAAAACAGGCGTTGTCTATTGACTGCTTTTGTCTTGTGAAAGTGTGTACGTAGAGGTCAGACTAGTCGGTGAATTAATATTAGGTTAATAAAGCAAGACTGTTCTTTGCAACGGAACTCTTACTCGCATGTGGCTAACACGCTACGCAGTGCGACTGCGCGCCTGCATTGCATGCAACTTAGGTACTATCAGTTCACCGAAATCAACTCACTAGAAGATCATTTAGGGGTTTACGCTCAACATTAGAAAGAGGGGCGAGCAGTTCATTAGTGCTCCTTCCGTTCTCTTACATGACAACGATTACCTTTTTCGAAACGCTCAATGCCATAATTCTTTTATTCGGCCGTACACGGGCATGTGCCTGGAATTTTCATGCTTGCTCGTTTCTTTGTTTTTTGGATTAAAGATGGGGGCTTTCTGTCATCCTTTGTGAAGGGTGGTCACATGGTGATAGGCTGTCAGCATTTAAGTGTGCTTTTAATATCAAATGAAATTCAGCTCAGAGTCAGCGCAGTGGTGTATCTCTCTTTTCTTCGAGCTGTTTTCAAGATCTATGTATATGACCGCAGTCGTAAACTACGTGCAAAAAGTGCTGTGAAGCACACGTGCTTTATTTATTCTTTTACATTCAGAAAACTCATGTGCCTTTTTCAAATAGGTTCTGCGGGATCCCGCATGGTGGCGACAGGGTTAAGGATGTCCAATTGACAACCACCCGCTTTGTGCTGATTTATACGCTATATTGTGGACTATCGGCTACTTGTAGAAGTCATGTTAACGCTTCTGAAGCGTTCGCCCTAAAGCAAAATGAAAGCCTCCAATCCATATTCATGTTCATGAACAGGGATCAAATGGGTTTCACGCAACCTATGATTAGTACGTTCAGTCTCTCATTTTAATAAAGTCTCATTGCTCCTATTTCACTTTGAACTATTCTTCAGTCAATCCATTACTCATTTTAATTATCTTCCCAATGAATTTTACGCAGTCCTCACGGGACTTTTTTTAAAACGGAATTACGCAGAAAAATGCCATAAAAATATTTTATTGCGCATCCATTCATGCTGTTATCTTTGTTTACTTGCTCACCAAACTCGTTGAACTAGACTTGCGCAACTAATCTTCAGTCAATGAATACTTTACATAATAAATCCTTTGATGGTTTATCTTCACTCCGAACAAAAAGACACACAACTGAAAAGCTATGCTGTCACTCTTCGTAGGTCCTGCCCCACTTATAATGGGCAATCAAGCATTTAGTATTTCCTCAAAGCAAAATGTAACATTTAGGGCAGTTGTAAACTCAAAATACATAATAAACAAAGAAATTCAATATAAAATTCGTGCATATAAACGATACACATAGCTTACGCGCATGCTGTGCATACCGATATACAGACATGTATTGATCAATCGACGATATCCCGTACAAGAGTACGCACACCAGAGGAAGTAAATGGCACGAAGTCTGCGCAATTATATACAGTATAATTCGCACTCTTTCAGGCTCCACTGACCACGCAATCAGGTTGCACGACATGGGGCCGTATTTTGAAACGATCACTTTCGGCAACAGTGTCGATTTACGAGACGTGGAACCTCATTGGTCCAGTGAATGAAGCGACTTGCCCGCCTTTCCTCAGCCAGCCACTCAGCGCGAACTGAAAGCGATATTATGACGAAACCTCAAACTCACAATGCGGCCCCTCGATAGCGCCTACGATGAAAAGTGTCATGCACTTGCGCTTATTCATCGCACAGACCTCGTGGATGCCCGCCTTTTGAGTGTCGTTCACAACTGAGAGGCACTGTGATCCCGGCCTGTGGTCCTCCAGCTTGTTGCCCTCTTTGCTGTCGACGTAGTGCCAGCGACCGTAGAGTCCCACAGAGACGGACAGGGATGGCGCTGCCACATCCTTGTCGCGGAGCTTATCGAGGTCAGCGACATGCTTTGTCGCAGATTCCTGCAGGAAAACGCTTCTGCAGTTCTGGGACTCGAGTTTGAAGAGAAGCCAAGCACTTGTAGCCGAATTTCACCCCTTCTTAAGCATAGCCGATCTCTCACTCACCAGATAGATAGATAGATAGATAGATAGATAGATAGATAGATAGATAGATAGATAGATAGATAGATAGATAGATAGATAGATAGATAGATAGATAGATAGATAGATAGATAGATAGATAGATAGATAGATAGATAGATAGATAGATAGATAGATAGATAGATAGATAGATAGATAGATAGATAGCGTTTCTGGACCCCTTTAGACTATTCATTGGTAACCTAACGAGCTTCTCTTCTGTCTGCAAAAAGCCGTCTTTACATATACAGACTGAGTATGAGGTACACACGTATGGAAAAAACAAATTTTCAGCCACGTCACGATAATTCAGATGAAATAACTTGGGCGTCAAGCATGCACTACCATGTTTAGCTGACGACAACCAAGGTGGCCAGTTGCGTAGTCTTACCAAGCCGAAGGCGTACTTATACTGTTCGCTGCTATCCAGTTGCGGTGGTTGCAGATAGGTTGCCGGCAAGAGTCTGCATTTGTGTAACAGGTTGATGTCGTGATAGGCGTAATGCCCTTTCGATATGAATAGGTCCGGCAGGTGGACTTTTCTAGATGGACAGAAAGAAGGCGCAGTTTATGTCAGCACGAATTTGAAGTAGATTTGATCGAATGAAATAGCATGCGCCAACAGGACCCGCATTCACCCAAAGCATCTTACGGTAGAAGTGTTTTAGAACAAATTTCAACCAGTGCTCATACAAGTAAACGTTCATACAAGTAAACGCGGCCGACCTATGGTAAGGAGCCCGTACAAACGAAAATATTTGTTAGCTCGGCGCTAGATCGTAGAAGCGCCAGCAGAAAGCCTTTCTTGTTTTCAGACAATGCATAATGGATGCTAGTGCTTTAAGGTATAGACGAGGTACAAGGATAATGACAATTGTTGTGATGCAGACGAATGAGGGCTGCATATGGCGTACTGCATGGGGGTGTTATCATGCCACAAAATAAACGTAAAATACAAAGACACACACACACACACACAGACACACACACACACACACACACACAGACACACACACACACACACACACACGCTTGCGCTAGAATTACTTGCAGAAGATAATTCTAGTCCCTCCTGCCACATACCACATTCCCAACGCTTCCAGAATGCAAAAGACGGCCAATCTTTGCGTTGGGCATAATATTACCGAAGAGCTCATAAAGCAGTCTTTGCTAATGCGAGTACAGAGGAGTACTCCGAAGTAAAGCTTTTAGTTTTGCTTGCAATAGGTCAAGGTAAATACCCTAGCCCCTATCGTTGCTTGGCGACCTTGATTCCTGCTTCATCTAAAGACCAGGCATCGAGACATTCGTTCCCGGGGCCAACGCCATTATTTGGAGAAAGTCCAATAAACGTTGCTTGTATTGTTGTTACTGTGCGTCTGCATTGTGTTCTGCGCCCTATAGCACCGGTGTGACTCCAAGGCGATACAGCGCCGAGGTGTGTGTGTGCGTGTGCGCGCGCTGGGAAGCTAGTCAATGATTGTAGCATCTAAATAGGAGCCAGACCGCAAAGAATCCACCTGCAATTGTTATAATTTTGGAGTGACAGAAATAAAAACCTTCACACATTAATGCTGAAATAATATGTGAGGAAATTTTCACGAGCTTCTTATGCTAGCTAGCATCTAAAAGTAGCTAACTCTAAAAAGTTTTCGGGAGTATTATCCCAAAAAGGGCGTTTTCCTCCCACAAGGGACGAACTGTGCAAACGGTACCGCAAAAAGAACGCGTTCCTCACTAGTGAAGATGGGAGCGCCTTTTTCGGATGAACTGCAGAAGTGTACGCGTGCGAATTTTCAATGGTGAATTCACTGCCCTACGTCGTAAAAAGAGGAACGGGTGCAGCGGTGAGAGAGTTTCGCGGGTGCATATGTTGTGAGGGGGGGGGGATGTTTTAAGCATGTACGCCTGCAGGTCTGCCTGCGTGAGTGTAGATGCCCCGCGGACACGCCAAGGCAGAAACCAGAAGCAATTTTTATCGGGAAAGGTGCAATACAGACTACAACACCGGCATTTTCGAAATTTCTTTCACTAGTTATTTTCGCATGTGAACCGAGCACATCACCGACATGCGATTCTATAAACATTAATTACACGTGTACGTATTGAAATGTTCGATGTGCGGAGCGATACCCCGTCACCGCGAATCAGAAGGTGGAAGGACACCGTAGCCCTCCGCCTGGTTACGCGGGCGTATTGCACACGGATCTAATGTAAGCGCAATAACTGTAATTATGAATCAGATCGGATATCGAAGACAACGTCATACCGCAACTTGAGGTCAGCTCCATGACTTTCAACTTCGCCAGATTTTCACGAACATCATGAAAAACACTCGCTTACTAACCAGTAAAGAATCGCGTGTAATGTAAGGAATTTTGTTACCATAGGCGTGCGCAAGCTTCTCCATTAAGGGGGACAATTAAGAAAGGGAAATTGACAACCAGTCGCTTGTAAAACGAAGCCACAAAAATTCGTTATGGTCCCAGGATCGAATCCGGGACCAACGCCTTTCCGGGGCGGTCGTTATTCCAATTGTGCTAACCAGGAAGCTAGCAATTGCCAGCGCGAGGGCGAATGGAAGCACATGGACCCATATTATTGCGAATCAGTTCTGCAGAATCCCGCAAGGTGGCGGAAGGAATAAGAAGGTGAAATTGACACTCACCCGTTTGTAGCACGAATACACAAGGAAATCCATCAAACAGTAGAGCAACCGTCCCGGAAAGGCGTTAGTCCTGGGTTCGATCCCCGGACCAAAACTAATTTTTCGATAAGTAAGAAGCTTTCTTTCTGAGAAAGCCGTATGGATTTCCTTTTCGCTTCGTGCTAAGACGGTCGGTTGTCAGTTTCCCTTTCTCATCTCTTCCGCCACCTTGCGGGATTCCAAAGAACTGATTCGCAAGAATTGGGGGGACAGGTTTTACGACAGCGCCCTTCCCTTCCCGCCCCTTTTGGTCGAGTCCGCCGGGTCCGCCCATGAGGACGCCCAGAAAACCTCCATACCCTTGTCGAGAACAGACGCTGCAAGGGGCCTTCGCCCGTTTGCTGAGGAAATGTCCCAAACTTGGTTGAGCGACCCCAGTGTCTGGAAACGTCGCCTACAAACTAGACCCGTCGAGGAAGCTCCAAGTTCCATCGCACTTTTCCCACCGTGGCGCAACTTTACTGTTCCGCCGGTGGTTAGGAGTGGCTTTCAGGAAGGCGTACTCTTATCTCATAGAAATGGCAAGACACCTCCAAATGTGACTCGTGCAACAGTGACAAAACAAACGAACATCTCCTGTGTTTCTGCGATCGTTTTGTGAGCGAACACAACGTTCAACACAACGCACTGAATAAACTAGATGACAGACCGCTTACAGAAGAGAAAATTCTCGGATCATGGCCCTATACGTTGCAGGTCAGCAAAGCGACACTAAACAGTGACGTGACAGTCCCGACATAGCAAATGTATGGGGCAGAATTGGCGCCCACTCTCGGATGATTAGGGGGCGCGATTTCCTAACGTTGATAGCGGTGCCGGCGCTCAACAAGACCATTGCGGAAGGCTTGCGTAACTTGCCCTTCTTTTTGAAAGAAATAACAAAAAAATCAGAGTTTTTCTCGTTATAGACGTCAGACTCTGAAGTTTCCAAGATGTGTGGCGCCACCTGTCGGAGAAGTATTGAGTAGTGCATAGACCGAATCTCTCGCACAGTTTGCTATGGGACCAGGTGCAACCAGCGAGTGGGAAACGACGATTGAGCTTAATATCGCGTGTGTTTGCGCATTTAGCACTCAGACCGAGAGCTGTGAATTGCTCTGCGCTAGTCGGACGCGCCGCCGAGCCGTCGTGAAGTGCTTGCTGGATCACTGGCTTGAACGACGGCGAAAACAGCAGCAGACGAGAGCCCTCCGCACGCTACGAAGAAACTCCGCAAAAGACGCACTGTTGCGTTGTGAATTGCCACGGACGTAAAAGACTGAATAACAACGTTCAGTTTTACCGATTTCCATAGTTGTCGTACGAAGAAGAAAGGCGAGAGCGCTGGATACGGGACGTTGCGAGCGTGTTGGGTAAGCGAAGTACCCGCGTTCTCCACAGCCGGTGGCATGAATGTGTGGCTCTGCTGTTGTTTTGCGTAGCGCTGATGCAGAACCGTGGTAACCTTGAATATGAAGCTCAGCAGAGGCTCTGACCGCGGTGCTTGTCGTGTAACACGAAGTGAGCAGCTAGAGGCAGACTGGAGACGCGTGATACGCACACCGCGACGAGTTGGTCGTCACAACACAGCATCGCGGACGTATGTACGTTTTGAAGGCTCAGAGTTCTGGTTCTAACTAGCTAACACCACGTGCGTCATACAAGTAAATCGCAGAATGTTGGTCGTGACCCCCTTCAGGTTTGTTTCGCCCGTGTCCTCCGCGGTTGCCGTAGCTATCTCGGAGGCCACGGTTTTGCCTTTGGTTGTACCCCGCGAAAGTGGACACGCACGTATCCCCATTTGCAGTACATCCAAACGGAAGACGACCATCAAGAGACCATTTGAGGATGCGTAATAAAACACTCCAATGCACAGGAAGCGAGAGATGAATTAAGGGAGAATGCAACTGAAGAGGCGAAAATCGCCGGAGCCATTCGCCCCTGATGAACCGAGTTTGGTACCACTGATCGTAAGATGCATAGCTAAGTAAATTGATCGTGTATGTAGGTACTTTATCGCTGTGGCATACGTATATACGCGATTTTAACGCATTTAGGCTCTAGAGAACGGATGTCGGAGGGCTTGCCTCGAACTCGGTGTCGTGTGATGCTCGCTTGTACTTGCGAGTTGCAGCGCGCGGGAATAACTAAAACTTATTTTGCATTGTACTCGCAGTTCGCTTTGATCAGGTTCCTTTGTTTCTGAAGCGTGGATTGGCGGAAGAAGCTTTCGAGGTCCTCGTTTTTGAGGAAACCGCGCCTCGACACCAACGAAAGAGGAAAGTTATATTGCGGCCTATGCACATTCGCTTGCGGGCGGCTCTCTTTGCACTACCCAGTTAGTGCCAGGGCTACGATGAGGGCGCTGGTGGCGGTGTTTTTCGCAGCGCCGCCTGGGCAGAGTCTGACGTCTATTACTGCGAAATTATTCGCCACCATGGCTTATAAAACATTTTTATGTCACTACATCGCTCTAAAAGCATGTATTCAATCTGTTTTCAAACTTCATCGTGCCGAAATAATTCGAATCAAAGCGAGTACCAAAATTTATTAATCGAATATTCGAGATTTCGAGCATTCGTACACACTTAATTTTTCGCAATAGTCCTATTCGTAATAGAAAATATTCGAAAAATATTCACTTCGAGTCGAACATGCATATTCACTATTTGAATTCGATTTGATGTTGAAAATTTGACATTCGCAGACCCCTACTGTATCTTTAACAACGTATGACAAGAAAGCTTACAGTGCTTTTCGAGAACGACAAGAATTAGTTCAATGGGAACGTTTGTACGCTTCCTCAAACAACTAAGGTCGGATAATAAAGAAAGCTCACTTGAAATTGTTGGCCGCATCTTCAGCCGAAACTCTTTGCGCCAAGGACAACGCCCTCCACGCAGAAGCGATAAAAGTGTAGATTGGGCGGTTGGGGTTACTTTTGTCTACAAGCAAGCCCATAACGGTCTGGAAAAGAATGTCGTAAAGTAAAACGTAATTACCCTGACTCCTACTCGCAGCCGAGTGCACGAAAACCTGTAACAAACTTAAGGCAAATAACTACGATTAACGCACCATGCATGGCGCAGCGAAAACTACTTGAAAACTACTCCGTGCGTTTTTAAGGATAGTCACGTGGGCATGTCAGGCCATTACAACCCTACCCCCCATATGAAATGCTACAGCTGAGTGATGAGAAGAGCTGCTGGCCAGCGAGAACCTGGACCGCGCCCGCAAAGCGGCTGCTGCTAGCGGAGCCCTGAACTGCGGGCACCCCCACCGCCAGCCAAGACCCTCCAGATACTCAGAGCTTTTCCGCAGAAATTCCACTGCAAATCAGCAAGTTTTCACCACCCACCTTTATGAGGCTAATTACGCGAAAAATCCGACGTCCGGTGTCTTCCGTTACGGCACTCTCAGCCACGTGACGGCGGCGCGGCAAGCGCCATGAAAAGTTCCGGAAGTGGCGGCACCGGCGTGACTTCAATAAAAAACAGGGGGGGGGGGGGGTGGAGGGGGCAGGGGAATACGCGTATGCAGAGTGCCGTTAGCAGGCGCCCGTTGGGGTGTCGGGATAATGGAAAGCTACGGATCGACCTTTAATGCGTCGGCGCTAGGGCTTCTAAAGGAAAGTATAAGAAACTCCGTAGATATGGTCTTTCTTTAATGTAGCATTGCTCCGAACATCTTCAAAAGAGGTATATGCGCTTCACAACGCCACCCAAGGTTCGCATGAACCAGAGGCGAGCGGCCATTCATTATTGCTTTACAACACACTTTCTGTAAAGGACGAACGAATGGGACGATCGGAAGGCTCGAGTTTTTGTTCTTATAACTGGACGAGGCTCACGAAAACATGTACGAAATGAGGTGATGAAATTGACTCTTCGTATATTTGTTTGTATTATACCATTGAGAATGTTTGAATTATGAAGTTGGGGTGGCAGGGGGCATTAAATTGTTTTCGACCAATCAGGGCCGGTATTCACAAACTCGTCTAACGCTAAAAATTTCTGTAAGACAATGTTTCAGCCAATCAAGATGCGGGTCATATCATTAGCGAAGCCGGCTTACCTATGGGAAACGCACTTACGAAAGAGGTTTTGTGAAATCTACCCTGTTCCGAATCACACAGCTATACCGCATCGGCGTACTTCCGCAAAGGAAAAAAAAAACGTGTTGCCTTATTCGAGTGTAGGATCTGTGGAGAAACGGGAATGGAGATCGGACGCAAAGACAGAGCGCCGCCCTTCGAGAGCGAAGGTACCATCTCAGCGGAAGAAAGATTAAAACAAGTGACTTGTAACCGAAGAGGCACAATTGCGACACGCGGCACTGTTGTTCCCGAGAGCGCCGATAGCGAGAGCGTCAAGTACATTCCATGTCCCAATGCGGGGATGGGCGGCGGAAGCTGACCCATCGTAAAATCCGCATTCTGACAGCTCGTGATATATCTTGCCAGAAATTGAGATACAAAAGCACAGCTTCTTGCAACGCCAGCTTCAAAGATTGAGCCGACCTTAATCTTCGGATCAGATGCCTGGTAGTAGCACTCGCACGCCGGCGTTCGGGTGCCCTGGTGTATTCCTCGAGTTAACACGGCCGGCGTTTCGTCGCACTGCCGTAGCAGATCTCAGAGGCCACGTCGAAACAAGCGGGCGGCTGAGATCTGTTCCACGGCGTGCCGCGTAAATACCAGTCACTCGCAAGAAAACCTTCTGCTCTTTCAATGGTCTCATTCAACTGATTGTCATTTATTATCCTGGCAGCTAAACGGTCCTTACCTTAAGTAAACTTAAGCTCCGATCTCATATGTATCCAATATATCTCCGAACTGGAACCTGAACTATCGATTCCGTGTCAGTTATATATTTTTAAACACACTTTCAGAATATTCAGAAAAGCGGAAGTGCCCGACCGGTAGTGCTTGTAAGAGAAACGAAAATGTCACTCTTTGCTCGTGAGATTAAAAAATAAATTGAGTTTCACCGCAAGGGCGAAGCAATGAATGCGATAGCAACAAATTGTAATGTTATACGAAGTAAGGCTAGCAGCTCACTCCTTTAGGGTACGATCTCCCGTCACTATACAAAACGGCAACTCTACAAAAAAAATTACACCATCTTCCGCTAAAGGGGACCATGAGGCGATGCGAAGCCGGAGCACTTGCACGATCGCGTTCCGTTGGCGTTCGTTGGGCATGCTACCGACCTCGCGTCGTGGAACGCGAAGAGGGACGCTACGCGCGTCGTATCTTCCATCTAGCCTGGCCGTTAATTCTCACAGGGCGAGCGGGGAACGCGGTTGACAGGCGGGCGAGAGGGGGCAGCGTAGGAGAGGAGAGAGAAGGGGAGGGGACGCGCATGCGCTCGATCTCATCGCGGCGTTGCGCAGGAGAGAATTTCGGCATGTCTAGCCCGCGTTTCAGAGGAAGAGTGGAAAGGGGGAGGGGAGAGGAGGAGGGGAGAGGGAAAGGGGAGAGGGAAAGGGGAGAGGAGGGAGAGAGGGAAGTGGAGAGGGTGAGTGGAGAGGAGGTGTGTGGAGAGGGTATGCGCATGCGCAGTAAGGGTGGTCACGCCGCACACCACCACCACCACCGGATTGAGCTCCGCCTTAAGATACTTCGCATCTAAAAGCCAGCGTTACCAAGAAACCATTTGGCTCCAGGGAGCGAAGTGGTTTTCATGTTGTCCGTCGTCTCAATGGGAAATAAGAAGTGAGAGCAGCATAGCACGTACGAGGGCGTACGAACCGTCTATACTGATGCCTGTCGAGATAGCACGCCCACCGGCGCTCGCGACTACGCCCTTGTAATCAATGTTCAAAAGAAGAGCAAGCCAGTCGTGCTTTAACCATACACGGCATGCCGTAAACCCACGAACAGAGGAAATATCTATATTCCTGTTTCACCGTGCGTCAGGAGAGGACCGTACCTTCAGCATACCCAGCAGATCCGCCATAGATTTCTCGTCAAATAGGTAAATATCCGTATTCATAAATCCAAAATGAGAAATTCTTTGTTTGTTCAAGCTCTCCAGATTCTTCTTGGCGCTGGGATCGGCCAGCGATTCTTTGACGAGCGCACTTTGACTGAAAAGGTTAGTAAGAAAAAGTATAAACCAGTATCTCGAAATGTAATCATGCTGAGTGCCGTAAATATTTGAACAAAACTAAACACAACAAGAAGCCTCTGAGGAAATGAGGCGGCTGAGTTTCAAAGTCAGCGTTGAATGCACTTTCATTTTTAGAGCTATTTTACAGCTTTACGGCATAGCGCAGCTATAACATTGCCGCTGTAAGAAAGCACAGTGGGTCATTACGACAGTCTTAGTCGGCCGCGGCGGCCGCACTTTCGGTGGAGGCGAAAGTTCTTGAGGCGCGTGTAGTTAGATCTAGGTGCACGTTGAAGAACACCAGGTGGTCGAAATTTTCGAAGCCCTTCACTACGGCGTCCCTCATAATCATATCGAGATGTTGGGACGTTAAACCCCAACAATTATTATAAAGACCGTCTTAGTCAAGTAATCGTATATTTATTATGACGCCAACCTTGCGGAGGTCGAGAACTCCTCGCCTTTGCGTCTCATCCCTCCCTGGGCTAGCGCGTCATGCCGGCCCCTAGAAGCTCTATCGCCCGGAACCGCCGCGATAGCGCGAGGATGCGGCCATGACCACGGCGCCGAACCTTATTTCCCTCGCATATATGCCACGCTTCTCCTTCCCGGCGGCGAGACGGCGGGACGCGAGAGACAGCGCTAGCATGTGTCATCGAGACGCGCCCTTCTCTTTGGCCGTACGCGAAGGCACTGGAGCCCCTTATCCACCCGAGTTGTCGCGGCAGATGATCAAAACGGCTCACTTTAGTGAGTGGCTCGGAAGGACTTCGCTCACCGAGATTAACCAGCTCCCTTTCACTGCTCATCGATTCACCTTGAACATGTGTAATGCACAGCGCAGTTGTTTGGCTTTGATGAAGATGAAACATGCGGCAGTGAAATTAGCGTGTTTTAAGTATGGTGTCCATAGTCGGTTGTAACCGTAGTGAAAAAATGATGAGCCGCACCCTAGCTATCGCCGTACTATATACGCGAAAAGATTTCGTATGGCACCACGCACTGGCCCGTTCCATTATAGTTTTCCCGCAATAATTATTAAGGCGAAAGCCTTAGATGCCTCATCAAACGCAAAAATTTACCTTCTGCGTCGGCGCCCCACGGCGTCGGGCACAGCACGAGTGATGCAAAAAATCACGTGATGACGTCGCCATATTACGTCATCATGACGTATCGCAAAAAGTTCTGACGTCATCATAAAGTCACAAATTCTGGCCTGACGTCACGTGGCATAACATCGCATGATGCACTATATTACATGACATCGCAGCTTGGTCAAAGGTGGGCCGATCACGGAGGCAGTGCAAAACCACACTAGGTACACAAAGCTATCGTAGGGTGGCGGGCCACGATCAATACATCGACTGAGAAGGAAGAGAAGATGACTTTCGCCTTCCAGTCGTCGTAGGCCAATGCACAAGGGACTCTGTGAGTTTTTTTTTTTTTTTAATAAAGCTCTATGCATTAGAATATACCATAGACTAAACTCGTATCCAAGCGGCGGTTGCCTCTCATAGTCTGAAATCTCTAAGGATAGGTTTACAATACTGCAAAGGTCTTGTTTAAAACGTGGCGGCTATGGCGAACTTTTAGCGCTCACTGAGCGGCTCACTGAGCCGCTCAAAAGAGCCGCTGAGCTGCTCTAAAGAGCCCGTTCACTCCTGAGCTGCTCATTTCATTCTTTAACAGAGCGATGAATTGGCTTAGTTGGCGGTTGTTCATGATTTCTTCTTGTGCTTCGTATTACGAGAGGGGGGCGAGACAGGAACTACAGGACAGGTTCTTGCGCTTTGTCTCGTAATAGACGTCAGACTCTGGAGTTTCGAAAGACGCGTGGTGCCACCTGTCGGAGCAGTATTGAATAGTGCAAAGTCCGACTCCCTTGCAAAGTTTGCTGTGGGACCAGGAGCAACTAGCGAGTGCGAAAGAACAATTGAGCTAATGTTGCGTGTGTTTGCGCATTTAAAACTCGGAAAGAGAGCTATGACTTTCTCCCGGGACCGGCTAGTCGGACGCGCCACCGAACCGCCATGAAGTGCTTGCTGGATCACTCGCCAGAACGACGACTAAGACAAAAGCAGACGCGCTACGAAGAAACGCCGAAATCTACGCTGCTCTTGCGTTGTCAATTGCCACGGGCCTAAAATACTTAATAACAACGCTCAGTTTTGCCGATTTCCATAGCTGTCGTACGAAGCAGAAAGGCGAGAGCGCTGGATATGGGCATTTGCGAACGTGTTGGATAAGCGAATTGCTCGCGTTCTCCACAGCCGGTCGCACGAGAAAGTGTGATAATTTGGATCAGCTGTTATTGTTTTGCGTAGCCCTGACGGAGAACAGTGATAACCTTAATTATGAAGCTAAGCAGTGACTTTAACCGCGGTGCGCGCCATGTAACACGGAGTGAGCAGCTAGACGCAGTCTGAAGACACGTGATAAACACCACGCACACCGCGACCTCCACGCAGGTACGTTTTGAAGGCTCAAAATTTCGGTTTTAAGTAGCAAAGGCTAATACATGCGTCATACAAGTAAATCGCAAAATGTTGGACGTGAACCCGTTCAGGTTTGTTTTGCCCGTGGCCTCTGCGATTGCAGGAACTAATCTCGGAGGCCGCGGTTTTGCCTTTGGTTGCACCCCGCGAAAGTGGACACGCATGGATTAACATTTGCAGTATATACAAACGGAAGAAAATCGTCAACAGAACATTCTAGGGTGTGTAATAAAATGGTCCAATAAACAGGAAGCAGGAGGTTAAGCGGGAATGCAACTGAGAAGGCGAAAATCGCCGGGGTCATTCGTGCCTGATTAAGCAAGCTTTGTGCCACTGATCATAAGATGCGTACCTAACTAAATATACTTCATCGCTCTCAGATGATGTATATACCCAAATTTAACGCATTCGGGCGCTACAGAACGGACGTCGGAGGGCTTGCTTCGAACTCAATGTCGTGCGATGCTCGCTTGTACTTGCGAGTACCAGCGCGCTGAAATAACTGAAACTTCTTTTGCATTGTACCCGCAGTTCGCTTTGATGACCTTCCTACTTTTCTGAAGCGTGGATTGGCGGAAGAAGCTTTCCAGGTCCTTGATTTTCCGGAAACCGTGCCTCGACACAAACAAAAGAGGGTGTTCTATTGTGGCCTATGCACATTCGCTTGCAGACGGCTCTCTTTTCACTACTTAGTTAGCGCCAGGGCTGCGATGAAGGCCCTGGTGGCGGTGTTTTTCGCAGCGCCGCCTGGGCAGAGTCTGAGACCTATACGCAGCGCAAGAAGAAATCGTGATAATTTCATTTGCCACGTGACCGCGGCCTCGGAGGCATTGAGAAATGATCGGCAGTGATTCGCCGCTCCTGCAAAGGCTCAATGAGCTACTCAGAAGAACCATCTGCACGACTCAAAACAATCGGCTCTCTCCTGAACGACTCGTCTCCAATAGAGCCGCTGCAGTAATTTGGTGTGTTCGATAGTTCGCCTTTACGTAGCTGTCGGACCGACGGCTAATTGAGAGCCTCTGAAAGCCGGCACGCTCGTGAGCGACTCCTCCTCATGCGACAGTGGCGCTGCGCTACAGTCCTGTTTACCGCATCTTCTCCTCTCTGGAAGAATCGCTAAACACTTTTACTGAGCCACGTATCGCTCGATCTTTGACAAGAGCGCACTCTGGCAAAATATCTTTTCGCGTGAGAAAGGTAACTAAAATGCAATTTAGAAATTGTCCAGCAACAAACATCAGTGTAATATACTATAATACACTGAATATTTCTGAGAATCGTGTTGAGGATCAAAGCTATAGCAATATCCCTTCTCAAAGTTGGGCTGAAGCGGCAATAGGAAAAAATAACGTGTGTACATATTCACAGTAATATCTTGCACAATTTGTTTAACTTAGAAATAATAATGAAGTGATCTTAGTTCGACCACAGTAACTACGGAATGCAGTCTTGGTGCAAACTTTGTTTTGCTTATTTGCCTACATCACTTAAATTTTCAATGACAGCATATTCAGTTAGGAAGCGTTGGCGGTACCTTTGATATCTGCACATATAATAACTAATAAAAAGTGCAAGCACGCGTTCAAAAATAATAATTACGTTTATTAGCCATTTCGACTGGGAACCGGTCTTTTTCAGCAGTGGAGTTCATAGGTACAAGTCATTGATTTTACACCCGCTCCCTCAGAGAGATATACGGTGTGAACGCAACAGCAAGACAATGACCACTGCACCAACAGAAACAAGCATAAAACATGTTCTGCAAGACATTGAAGCGTAAAAAGAGATACATATGTTACTGTCATACGAAGGCAGAAAACGTACCTGGAAATTGGGTGTAAAGCTAGTAATCAAATGCCTGAACTCGGTGTCGCACTTACTCGCTGTCGAACCCCACGCCGTATGCAGTGCGACGGTGCTTGGAGGCGACGTCGAGGAAGTGCTCGACCCTCTTCGGGTAGGGCCCGCCCAACTTAACGGGCAACACCTCGAGCATGTTATAGTCGCACAGTCCGTCCTCGGGAAAAGCCGTGGCCTCGTTTATGTCATTGCCCACGGTGCACACCAGAGAGTACGGCGGGATCGGGGCCTCTGGAAGGGACGACCTTATTTTTACAGCAAAGATGTATACCTATCGTGGGTCGAAAATTTCGTGGCGTAAACACAAAATGCCAGGTTATAGAACCCCTAAACCACCAACAGACGTTCACGTGCTCCTCTGCTAGCAGATGCGCGCGCTCCTTGCGTTTTCATCTAGGACGCCGTGTGAGGGAATTCGGTGAGGTGGACAGACGAGCCGAAATACGCGTTCGCTGTAGACTCGTGCACAACTGCAACCCCGCAACTAAATTTCGACCTCTGGGTGGATTAAAGGCCCTTTAGCGATTGAAGGCAAATGACATATCTTTCTTTGCAATCAGGCGTGCAGCATAGAGCTCAGCATTCGTTTAAGTAATGAAAATCACAAAACAAGCATCAAAACCGCATGTTGGATGATAAGGCGCCTGCGAACAATGGGACACCCTCCCACGTGTTCCCGGTAAAGATTAGGCTTGCGCTCCTTTGCACTTCCCACGAGGGCTTCGAATGACGTCAAATGGCTCTTTCGTATATAAAACGCACACCCGTCTAGCAACTCATTCACTTCATTCTAAGACTGCCATGGGTAGACCACGAATATTAGGGACACCAGAAGAACAGCGTGTATACAATGCTCGACGAAAAGAACAAATTCGTCCGTTTGAAAATGGTCGCGGGTATAATCACGGTAAACTACAGTGACCACAAAACGATTATCCCTGCCATTACTCTAAAGTAATAATAAAGCAGACCCCTCCCATCAGCATATGTGGTGTTTGATACAGCTTCGCTGGACATTCACGTTCGCAGGGCGGGATGGCAGCCTTTTTCTTCATATATCATCCGTTGGACATTGCAGCGGGAAGCGCAGATTTTTGGGTGAGGTGGTGAGTTGGATCTTGGTGATTTCTGGGGGATCTAGCGGTGTTGAGAGCGAGCACTTCTGCAGATTTCTCACTCATCTTTAGCTGCTCTACGCCTGTGTTGGGTGCAGGGTTAGAAAACTTTCCAGCGCGCAGTGGTCTAATGATTTCCTGTGGCGTCTGCAGCTGGCATCAAGACAATTTTGTCGTGTACATGTTAACCCGTAGTTCCCTCAATGACGGAGGCTTCCGTTTCTTCTTTTTCACTAAGACCAGTGGTGCGCCCGAGTCCAAATGCTGTGCGGTTTGAATGATACTCTGCTGTTCAAGTTAATCGACCTCCCTCTCGTAGGAAAGTTTCAGGGCAAACGGCATGAGTCTGACCTTTAGAAACTTCGGACTAGCCTCCAGACGAACCTCGAGGTGAAACGGTGGCGCGTCATATTTAGGAACTGCCTGAGGAAAGATCCCCTTGTACTTCTGCAACTTTTCCAATAAATTGGCACAACGCGAAGCAATCTTACAATACCACAACCCAGAATTTTTATCACTAATTCTCTAAACGGAAATCTGAATTTGCTGAAGCTGAAGTGTTTCGAGTGTTGACACTTTCCATTAACGTTAACGCTATAAGAAGGAATTCATTCTTTAAAACAGCAGTTACTATTTTTAGTCGGTAGGAGTGTTCTCTAAATCAACCGAACTAAAGGACAAACCAAACTGTTATCGTAGAAGAGTAGTTGTTCTGTGGAAAATGTTCCCTGTTTCCTGCTTGTGTTACAATTCCTCAGCTTACACTGAAAATGAAGCAACTAGTTTTACTTACTTGGCGGTAATTTCTGTATTATATCTGTAAAGAAATTATTTGACGCTACGGTATCGAAAATATTACCGTACTGGACACACATAATTAAAACTTAAATAAAGGAATAAAAATATATAAAAGCAGAGCCATCGCGGTATCTTCTCTTATATGTTGACACAAAAATTGACGTAAGGATGCAAGAAAATCCGGCCTCTCCAATACGAGTTTAAATGAATTGCCTATTCGATTCATATCCGATTGGAGCATTTAGTATTAGAGAAAGTATTACTATTAGAGGCAGCGCAAGAACAAAGGGATACCACACCGGTATCGTTTCCTTCTTCCTGCATATCGCCCTCTAGCGTTATTTTACAGTATGTTTAGTCTAAACGAAACAGCTCACTTATTTATTCTATTATTAAGTCTGTACTGGAGTTCGTTTTACATCCGTGTATGTCTAATGCGGTAAAGATACTGGCTGTAGTCTTGAGGAAAAGAGAAATAATGAAAGTGAGGGCTGCGAAACTCTGAAATTACTGCGATGCCAATTCGTGAGCGGACTCCTTCCGCACAACGCTCTTGCGCAATAATTGCACTCCTTGCTTTTCATGTGTCGTATTTTAAGGTAGTTCATATGCAAACCTTTTAAGAAATTCTTCATTGCGCTATTGGCAACCGTGCTGCCAATTGGCAACCGTGCGTGTGTTGTAGTGCCACACTATTCTACCTGAGCGCGTTCAGGGCACGTATTCACAAATACCTTTCATGGTATAACTGCTCGTATGACAAAATATCAGGCAGTCCGGGCGCTGCAGTGACGCCCGGTCGGCAACCAGCAAACAGGGCTTCGATGTTACAATCTTTCTTTTTACCCCCAGAACCCTAACGACTCCTCGTGAAGTGCTCCTCGCTTCTTTTATTGTTCTTTCTTTTGACAATTAAGGTTAACTGGACAGCTGAGTATACCTATTATGAGCTTCTAGGTTGGCGAGATGTTTGTATGCGACCAGTACAAGTATGGAATCCCCCTTCTTCCCACGCATAAAAAAGGCGACGCGAAACAATTCGAATGAAACAATAACAGATTGCGCCAAATATTTCGTTTTAGCAAACCTCTCTTCACAGTACATAAAAGAGTGTATAATCTTTCATCGGAAGAGAGATGGCGACAAGACAAGCACGTTCTGGAAAATTTACTGTTATGAAGTGCGTTGGCAATATGAAATAGTTAACGAAAACTTGTAAAGAAAACGAAATGTCTTTGCGCTATTTCTTCATTGATTATGGCAAGGCGTTTCACTCTGTTGACCACTTGCAAGCTATAGGTTTACATGAGGCAAATGGGTGTGCCCGAACGCCTCATAATTCTACTAAAAAAACTGTACGTGAGACAAGAAGCGCTTAATTCGATATGACAAATGTTCGCTCACTGTGCAAAAGCGAGTATGGCAGTACTGTACCTTTTATGCATATTTATGTAAGATATGCGCACAATATAATACCATAGCAGTTGGATAAATAACGTGGTTATAAATCTTGCAGAGCGCTACGTTTTCCTAGGGTTCCCGTATAGATGCAGCAAAAATACAACAAGAACCCTTATTAGGAATAGAACAAACATTCTTCTAGTTAGCGTCCTGGTTTTCTCCGTGGTAATGTATGGGTGCGAACCGTGGGGGTTGCGGAATTATGACGGGAAATTTCATGTCTCGATTAGTGTGAGTTTTGATGCAGGCTAAAATTTATGTAAATCCCATCGACTGGCAAACAAACAGACATAATTAAGTCAGTCATTAAAAAGATCGATCGTGAATGTCCTTTCGCAGCTATATCTCGCCTCTAGCTCTTGCAAATAATCCGTTAGTAAACAGGAAGTCATTTCAGAATCCTCGTAAAAATCATCGCGCCACGATCGTCTGTTGAAACTTTTTATTTCTTTCTGTCACACGAATGTTTCATCCGACTCTTGTCTGTCAAAGGCCCATGCTAAGTGGAACAGCCTTCCCCCCACAATCGCCTGCACTGAGAAAGCTTAATCCTTCAAGATTGCAATCACTGATTATACTTTGAGCCTCTTAACACTAATAATTGTTTCGATGTTATTTTTTGTGTATTTTTGTTAATTGTCTTATGTTCGATTTATGTTATTGAACCCCCCTCCCCTCCGTAACGCTTTTCTGGGCCCTGTGGTAAATGTGAAGAAACAAATAAATGACTTGATTGGGTCTAAAATTAGTGCTAGCCTTTGTAGAAGCTCAGATAAAACGACGCCAACCACGCTGAAAATGCTTAGATCGTATTCCGGAGGCCACGCGGAAGCTCAAGACACAGACGGATGGGCTAGTTCGTTCTACGTTAGCCTAAAGAATTTTTATCACAGCGGTCTCACTGGCTTCTATATACTACAGATACGGCCGCTACATAAAAAAAAAAACAGGTAGCGGCCGTGCTACAGGTGTCGCAAGGACCCGCAAGCGATGCGACAATACTTGACATATGTACGATGTATGGCTGCCAATATGTCTAGCATAGGTGTTGTTGAGCCTATTTTTGCGGATCTTTTTTTTATTGAATAAAGTATTTGTAAGTCATTTCATATTACACTGCAGTTTTCTCCCGTATTTGGATCCAACAAGATTAGAAAATTCCAGCATTCGCAGTACCTCTAAAAATAAATGTTATACAACAACAAATATTTCTGCGAGACTCCTTTTACGCGTAAGTATGTGATTTTCACTCCGCTGCTCTCAAAAAGTTGGACCCTAAGAACACTGTATTACGGCCACGGCACATCATTTTCTTCATGGGGCCAATGCGGTAGTCACGCTTACGCAAGAGCTTTATGGCTTTTAGCGTAAAGTAGAATCGTATTTTGATTAGGTAATCAGTGCACGTAGTTATCCAAAACCTACGAGATAGTAATGCACGACAACTTCTTGACTTAAGTTCTTTTAAAAAAATTCACAGCATATCCACGGGTGAATGATGAAGAGCTTGAGCGAAGCTCCGGAGGCAATCATGGTTACACCGTGAAATCTTCAGTGGTTTCGCCCAGCAGTAATCAAAGCCATAGCCCAGTACATCATCAAAGACGTGACAAACACTGTATATATTTATACAAGAAATTTTATTAATCCTAAGTGGTAGCTAGACGTCGCTTCCGTTCCCTCTTCATTATAACGGCTTTATGGTTGTGAAGTGATGGATCGGTGATGGGTCGTAGTAAGATGTTTGCAAAGACGAAGTAGTGGGCAGTTTGCAAAGGTGGTTACGCCGGACAACGGAGACGTGACAAGGTTAGACTAAGAGGAGCTTCGCCCCTAAAACACTCCATAATACGTTGGCAATAATAAAACAGTGCTCTTTTTAGTGGATACTTTAAACAAACCCGTGGATACACGCGCGTTCGTAATGACGCTGCAGTAATCAGCTTTAGCTAGTGCCTAAATTCCATGGTACTGTATTGCAATTTTCCTGTCATTTCGCTCCTCTACTTGAATCCCAGGTCAATGCGTTGTTACCTTTCACGTGTTCTGGTTTTCGAAGATCAGAACTGGGTTCTCGCTCCTTCGCCTTGTCATTGCCATGTGGATCTGTAATGCACAAGTGTTCGGTTAATGTAGATCGTACTAGAGTAACATTTGTCGTCGTAGCTGCACTAAACACGAGCACATTTGCCTGACATGATGGTGCGCGTCCATTCAATGCATTTACTTTGACATACACTGGAACGCATACGTAAAAACTAGGTTAGAAAAAAAATACGTCAGTTTCCAGGCATCATGGGTGTCGATGTCATGCCAGGCAGGAAGCAAGTACTATTCTATGCCGCTGTTTTATTTCTTTCTTTAAAACAGCCTGGTGCTGGGCGTGTTTGCACAGAATTTGGAAAATCGACGAACCTAGCCACGCGTACACAAGACGGGAAATTTTGACGAACGCACATGCTGGGACTAGCAACAATTTAATGAAACAAGTACTCGAAAGGAAAACCAAGATGCAAATGCCCCATACATGATACAGTAGAGGTAAGAGTGGTGGTCATGTGACAAACGAAGTACAACTAAAACGCCCATGCGCCTTAAAAGCCCGTGCAGATAAAAACGCAGCGCTTGGCACCTTCTAATTGCGTTTCTGTAAAAGCGTCACCTCTTTTCGTCATGAAGTTCATGATAGATAGATAGATAGATAGATAGATAGATAGATAGATAGATAGATAGATAGATAGATAGATAGATAGATAGATAGATAGATAGATAGATAGATAGATAGATAGATAGATAGATAGATAGATAGATAGATAGATAGATAGATAGATAGATAGATAGATAGATAGATAGATAGATATATATTAGATACGGTCAAAGTGACTTTGGTCGGCAAAGAAATGCTTCAAACTTAAAACAAGACAACATTTGGGGCCTTGCACCAAGCATGTCTAAACCAACACAGTCGGCAACCCATCTGGCTTTTCAATATTGACGCATCTTATCAGGCTCACGGAGGCCGGAATCGCCAAATGTCTTTGAAATCGGACGCGCTATGCAAAGATAACTAACGTGTCAGGCGCAAAACACTTTAGTTATCTTGTGTGCTATCGCACACAAGGTAACTTGCACACGCTTCCTATAGCGAGTGAGTGCCAGTTTTCCTTAGATCACGCGTGCAGGGACGAAATCGTTGTGCCTATGCTTCACGTCCGTTTTCGCGCCCTTCTTATACGTCCCTAGGCTACACCTACCCATTCTTCCCATGAAAACATCGCATTTGTGGGGATCCAGAACACCTCCCTTTTGCTCCTTGCCCCCAGCTAGCACTTCGTGCAGTCAGCGCGCAGCTTGATCGCCGGTAACCGCCGAAGTAGCGACACCACGGTGCTCGGCTATATAGTTTCCCGCGCACGCCATGCTTCTCCTTTCCGGCGGCAAGACGTCGTGGCGCCGCGCACCACGCTAGCGAACGTTATTGTGTCGCGCCCTACGGTGCTAGGCAAAGGTACTTTGAAATTGTATCGCGATACGATACAAGATACTCAGACAAGAAGTATTGGAGATACAGATACAAGATACTGCCGCAAAAATTGTATCCGATACGATACTCGGCAATCGTATCTTAAGATACTTCGATACATTCTCAAATTTGTTGTTAGAGATCCATATATTGTAGCAGCAAACGCCTATGCACGAAAATGTCTGCTTCAAAATTTCTTAACTGTGACCTATTTTGTTTCACTTGGATGAAATGTCTGCTAGTATCACAAAAGTTTTGCCCTTCTTGCTCAAAGTACATTAGTTTCCTTCCAAAATAACTTATTGAGTTTGTTTTAGCTTCTTCACAGGACAACTCTTTGTACACTTCGCTGACAGCGGTACTTGCTTTGCACCGCTTGCCGACCATCTAGCAGGTTGCCATATAATCGCAATAACTTCAATAAGAAGCCTCCTCACGACAACGCAAATATCGGTGTGGACTTTTATCTTGTCCATAAAAGACAGCTTGCATAATACCGTATATCCGGACAGCTGTACAGCAGCAACATTTTTTTTTGGGGGGGGGGGGGACGGGGGCGCATTGTGTATACTAGGGGTTTGAGACCTTTCGCGAGCGGCCCGGCCCGCACACGTGACCGTCTTCGTTTCACGTGTTTTTTTTTAACACGAAAGTGTTTTATGGTGGGGTCCACCAAGTACATCCGTCACGGATATGACGTTGATAAAATGGACGCCAACGGGTGAGAAAGAAAAAAAAACCAAGGAAAAAGGTAGCCCGCTGGGAATCGAACCAACGACATTGCGGCCGCGACGGCAAGCGCCCGACGCCCTACCGACTAAACCAACTCGGGAGATGCTGGGTACGGCGCGAACGCGCCTTATATCTTTCACACATTCTCTTTCGCGGCGGGCGGAGCGGGGCGGTGCCGCCGTCTGTGAGAGGTGAAAAGAAGTAATGCTTCACGATCGACACTTACTAGCGCTTACTCCGAGATTGCACGTGATATCGGAGGTCACGGTTAAAGCGTCTCGATACCAGAGAGGTAGACTGGCCGCGCTGGCGTCGCCGAGGCACGCTTGACGCAGTTACGTTCTTTGCCTTTGGCTTCGTGCTAGCGTGCGACGGCTCATCGGAGTAGTGCAGCTTCCACGTGCACCAACGGGATTTCTCCGCCGCCGACGGCTTCAATTGCGAGAGCACCGACTAACAAAACTGCTGCAATATGCGTTGCAGAAAGGACGCCATTTCGACGGGCGAATGTCGTGCCTTGGTGGAGCGAGAGCAGCGCCTGCGAGACAGAGGCGAGCGGGACGCACGCGTTTGCGGCTCAGGCTACAGGGGCGTAGCCAGAAATTTTTTTCGAGGGGGGTTCAACCATACTTAATATATGTTCGTGCGTGTGTTTGTATGTGTGCGTGTATATATACGCAAGCAAAACTGAAAAATTTCGGGGGGGGTTTGAACCCCCCCAACCCCCCCCCCCTTGGCTACGCCCCTGTCAGGCTACGAACCTCTACCTCCCGTGATGCTGAAGCGCAGTGTGTGTTATGTATGCATGAGCACAGGCGTCGGCTACCCATTACTAGAAAGCGCACACCATGCCATTTCTCTCCTTAATTGACGACGCTTTGAAGAAATGCATACCGGGTACCAATGTTGATTATGAACTTGTTGATATCATCCTTAAGCGGGATTCACGATTCGCTGTGTCCAAATATATGTTCTCACCGTCAGCTACCTCAACGGTTTAATCATGATCATGGGCGTTAGTCGTCGCGATAGAGACATGCTGTCAACATGGGTGCATCCACGTCAAACGGTGCTATAGCTGCCAAACACGAATAGACATTGTACAAGCTCTCATATATCATTACACAATAAGCACTACTTCTGTGAAGACACGTTTCACTTTCGTGTTATACCGATTCCTATGACGGAGGGATCAGCCATGTTTTTCTAAATAAGTACGTTCGTGAGCTGCGCAGACATGACTGGTCTCAAGCATTCCTTTCGTGAGGAACATGTGGCCACCATGTGCTAAAACATAACCGTGGAACAAAAAGTCTATATTTCAGAATCTGCGTCCAGATATGAGTCAATCTGTACATAGCTATCGATGTTTCTCACATCTTGACTCGAAATCCCCTTCAGAAATGACCTATATATGAGATATGAGAAAGGCTTCCTTTCAAACGTCATTTTGTTCAAACGCTCCCACCATCTTCACTGTACCGGCCCTTGCAACTAAATTTCGCGACTGCGGTCCGCTGGCTATAAGCTCAGTTTGAGACCCATGGTGTATACGTAGATGACATAAAACTGCAATGAATTGTCATATTCTACTTATCTGCTGGCGTAAAGGATTCTTTGTTGATATACTCACTAACGTGCAATCTTTTTAGCAATTTTTCTTCAATGAGAGAACGTGTGCAACACAGAAACGTCTCAGACGTATTGTATAGTTCCACAAAGCGTCGCAGGACACCGCCGCTATTCGCGCTATTGCCACTTTAGGTCCCATTACGTGGCGATTAGTAATGCAAAAAATATTTAAGAAAGCCTTAAACAGGAAAACAAATATAAGTAAAATAGAGAGGTGGTTGTGTATCAAACATTCACATCGAATTAGTACAAAAACACAATACAGACGGCGGCCTTAATAGCTATGAGCATGAAGTATTGTCAACTTACCTGTTGAGACAATAGAACATTCAGAGCATATATAAAATTGCCTGAAACGGTTCGTTGGGACGCTAATGAGCAAAACAGAGCATTAAGTAAAACAAAGTATCTCGAATCCCCTTCTTAACATCTTTAAGATGGCTCCTAATGATTTACATTATTATAATGCAAACTCAATTTCGCTATTTTCCTCAGCAGTAAGCAGAATGTTTTGTACTGTTTACTCAAGGCACGCCCACATAATTATATATTTGTTTTCAAAATCGCCTTGGCAACGTGTAAATGTGTAAACAGTACTGTGAATAAAGTAGACAGAAGAATAAAGCAGAGTTCTTATTTTGGGAGTGCGTTAAAAACGACATGCTGCATTGACCAGACCGGAAAAACAGTGCAGAAACTTAGGTAATGTAAGGGATGCAAAATGACAGCTAAGAAAGCACTTGTGCTAATAATCAAATTATGATTTCATAAATTCTTTGAATAAATGTACCAAGAAGTGAAAAATACGGTACGCCAAGATATTTTCTGTTAGGTAAACGCTTGCTCTATTACATCTAGCATAAGTACCAGTGGTGCTAACGTTGTTAGATTCTTATTTGCATATAAGTTAATTCATGGCATGCAATTCAAAGTTACATCCTCGAGATCCTTCAAATCGCTGATATGTAAAATTCAAGCGACGCTAAGGAACCCCATTCTTGCACTCATTACATTTCGTTACAGAGGAAGACGCAAGACGCACGAGAATCTTCAATAACGACACTGTAGCAACATCAGAATTTGCGCGATAGACGCGGCGCAGGACAGTGGCTAAGAGCAAGTGTCGCGGCATTGGCGCAACTAAAAAGAAAAGAAATCGAGCAAACAAAAGGTACATGGGCTGAGCGTAGATGTCTGCGCGCTTGTCTTCCTCATCTTCTGCTCTGTACTCTGGCGGAAAAATGAAATTGCGTCACTGCCGTAAGACCTATGAAATGGCTTAGTGGCACCAGTGTCAGCTTGACATTATTGTTTCGCATGGTTGCGTTGCGATAGAAGTATCTTGTGTCTTAAGATACACAATGCATTATCGAATGTATCGGAAATACAGATACAGATACTCGTCTTTCGAGAAGTATCGCGATACAGATACAAGATGCCCATACAGTATCTAAGATAGTATCTAAGATACATGTATCTTCGATGCTGCCCAGCACTGGCCCTACCTCATTGTTCAAAGCGGTCACGGCCCCCGTGCCCCCTCTCCACCTGAGCTCTTCTTTGCCTGGCGCTTACTTACTCGGAGTCGCAGAGATGCTCGCAAGCCTGCAACTATACAGGGTAATTCGCTGCCTTTGCAGGCAACCTGTTCGTGTGATCCGTGGTTCCATTCCTGTGCTAGACGATAGCGCCACAGGCACGCGTACTTCATCAGTCTTGCGGGGTTACACTATTCGGCACCCCATTCCATAACTGTCGCAATGTGCCGCATTATGGGTTACTAGCCCGTGAAGGTTGATATCCTGCCTCAAGTGCCTTCTCTGCGCCGTGTCGGTGAGTCGACTAACCCGACCACGGCTTTTGTGCGCTGTGGAGTGGGGAAACATCGCTTCCCTTCATGGCCGCACTCGTAGTGTGCGCCGTGCGCAAGCCACTGCTGGGCTGTATCGAAGATATATATATCTTGGATACTATCTTATATATCCTTCGAGTATCTCGTATCTGTATCGCGATAAGTCTCGCAAGATGAGTATCAGTATCTGTATTTCCGATGCATTAAAGAATGTATCGCGTATCTTAAGATACAAGATACATCGATCGCAAAACCACCGTGTGAAACAATAAACATTGGTGAACTCCACTTCTCAAGCTGATACTGCGTCACCAAGCCATCCGAATAAAAGCAAAGGCAGTGACATTCTTTTATCTTTCCGCTAGAGTCCTCCAGCAAGGTCAAGCGATTAGGCCTGCGCGTCCCTGTTCATGGAGCCTAGTCACGTGGCGCGCTCGCGCCGTCTCAGGAGAAAGATGTGCGCGAACGTCTACGCCCAGCTGACCTTTTGTTCGCTCATTTGTTTTTTTTTCTTTTTAAATGTATCAGTGCCATGGCACTTGCTCTACGCCGCAATAGTGTGGTTATCAATGTTTCTCTTGCGTGATTCTTCGTTACGAAGTCCAGAATGTAAGAAGAGGGTTGCTCTGTGTCTCGTGTGTGTCACGCACCAGTAATTTGAAAAATCTCGTGCATTTAAGTTTGACTTCTACACTATGAGACTGACTTAAATGCAAATAAGATTCTAAGAACAGTACCACCGGTATCGATACTAGATCTAACGGTACAAGCATTTACCTAACAGAAGGTATAGTGGCGTACCGTGTGTTTTTATTCCTGCTATCTTTATTCAAAAGAGTTCGTAAAAGCATAATTTGATTGTCAGCAGAATAAGTGCTTTCTTAGCTTTCATTCTTGTGCACCTCTTACGTTACCTAGGGAGATCTGTATTGTTTTGTTTGTTTTTTGCCCGTTTACTGCACTGTGTCTTTTGTGACGTGGTGCCAGAATAAGCGCCCTGCTTCTTTCTTACTTTTAACTGTCTGCGTCAATTCAAAAGCTGTTTATATATCTGCATTGCACTCGTGTTTACTCTTATGTCAAGGCGATGTTGAGGACGAATATATAATAATCTGGGCGTGCCTGGAGTAGAACAAAAATTCTGCTTGCTACTTAGTCACTAGCGAAACGGAGTTCGCATTGTAATAATGGAAATTATTACGCGCCATCTTAAATATGTTACGAAGGGTTTTCAAAAAACATTGCTGTACCAATTCCTCCGTTTTTCTCATGAACGTCGCAACGAGCTGTTTTAGGCTATTTTCCATAGGCACTTAATTTTCTACTGCCTTACCTTAACAGATGAGTTCAGGATACTTTATGCTTCATCGCGATAGCTATTAAAGGTGTCGCGTGTATCGTATTTCCATAATTATTCACTGTGAGCGTTGCATACGAAACATCAATTCTATTTTATTTAAATATGTATGTTTTCCTTTTTTATGCCTTCCTAATTGTCTTTACTATTAGTAATCACCAGGTGACCGGAGTTACAAGTGGGAAGAGTGTGAATAGCGGTGGTTGCTTGCGACGCTTTGTGCAGCTGTACAATATGTCTCAATTGTTTATGGGTTGCACATGCTCTCTCGGAGGAGAGAAATTGTCAAAAGATTGCACGTTAGTGAGCGTGTCGCTAACGAACGCTTTACGCTAGCAGATAAGTAGAATATGAAAAGTGATCGCAGTTTTACGTCCTCTATATACAGTGAAACTTCACTTGAACGAACTTCAAGGGAACCCAGGAAAAAGTTCGCCAAAGTGAAAGTTCGCTGAACAGAAATAGCTATTTTGCTACTTGTTATCAAGAACGAAAGAAAACGTCTGTGGTTGAAATGAATATGTATTTGCGATGCTGCTTATTTGAATGTGAATTTCTGCTTACTTAGCACGTTTTGAAATATGTATTAATCTTTTGCTGTGTGCCCTTAGGACTGCAGTGGTCATGAACTGAGTCGCTGCGTCAAAGCTCTCATACCTTCTCCGGCACTACACTCTGCCAGGCAGCGAAGGATTTCACTTTTTCCTAGCAGATCAGTGCTTCTTTAATAAAGTTATTCCAATCCAATCCAATCAGTGCTTCTTTAGCTGAAATTGTTGGTGCTTGCTTTACAAGGGTTAGTTCTTCCTCCTCCTCGTCTTTTTCCTGAGGTAGGACGTTTGCTACATTCTCTTCTGTTGACAGAGTGGCGCATGTCTCATGTCGAGAGTCACAGGTGACATTGTCCTCGAAAGGCAGAGCGCTGTCTGTGCCCAGTCTTTAAGACACTTTCTGATCAATATGACGTGAGAGACATTGGATGGTATCGCAAAATATGTTCGTAGAACTGAAATGCGCTCTGCACTCACTTCGTTAAACTGAAACGCGTTAGCATTGTGTTCAACGACGCTTCGGCGGGGGATTTAAAGAAAGTTCGTACAACTGAATAGTTCGTTTAACTGACGCTCGTTCAACTGGTATTTTACTGTACACACAGTGCATCACAAAAGATGTCGCTACCAGCGTTGCTGCTGCTATACACCTGCCCGGTTATCCAGCACTGCGTAAACGGTGGTACGTTTATGGACAAGGTAAAACTCTGCACAGCTATTAGGCCCATCGTTCGGAGGCTTCTTATTGAAGTTCTTGTGATTATATCGCAACCGGCTAGGTGGTCGGTAAGCAGAGTAGCGACTCCCATCGATTAGAAAAGCGATACGCAAAAACCGCTCAAAACGCTGAGTATAAAGAGCTCTCATATAAGGCAGCTATATAAAGCCACCCCACTAAGTTGATTCGGAATGAAACAGATACGCTTTGTGAAAAAAATAGGAAAGCTTTGCGATAATAACACGCATTTCCTTCAGATGAAACTAATTGTGGTCGCAGTTAAGAAATTTTCAAACAAACATTTTTGTGCGTAGACGCGTTTGCTGCTGCGCTATGTAGATCTTTATTAACGAATCTGCGAATGTATCGAATGTATCTTAAGATACATTTCGGAGGTATCATATCGGATACAATCATTGCGGTAGTATCATGTATCTGTATCTCAAATACTTCTTGCCCAAGTATCTTGTATCATATCGCGATAGAATTTCGAAGTGTCTTTGCCCAGCTCTGGCGTAAACCCGTCTCCACGCGGTGCCGTCGCTATCTTCACGCAGCTGCGTCGACGACGTGTGTTAGCGCGCATTCACATGAAGCTTCATTTTCATTTCGACATACGTCACGAGCGGTGTAGCAAATACACGTTGCATGGTATAACAAATATTTTGCGAATTATATGGAGCGTTAACAAGGCAAGGCAATTCACGTTTCATTGGCAAACGATATGGAGAATGATACATATCGCGTTTACTTCTATGGTACTTCCTTACCAATTATTTAGCTTCACATAGATCGCAAGACCAGCGTTGTGTCTTCCTATTTGTAAAGAAGTTAAGGCAGCTTCTCGATTGCATCAACTGTTTGGCTTCAGGAATACAGTCTTTTGTCTGTACACAAATAAATTTGACTTCCACATTTGGGATCCTGTGTTACATAATATGGCAGAGGAGACCTTCGCTGAATGCTGCTCAATTTGTATAGCTTCAGCACATTATTTATAACAGCTTGGCTGTAGTTGTCTTCGCTACACTGGCACGCGGAAACCCACGATCATACACGGCCCCTGCATCTACTCACTGTTGGCGAAGTAGGAAATTGCTCTCTTTTCCTTGCTGTGTGTCCTGTTTAGTTGCGCTACTTACGATGATTTCTATATTGGAAATTCTCGCCATGTATCATCATCGGGAACGGACTCACAGGTCGAAACAGCTCGTCTTTTCTACCACTGCATCAATGTTTTTTTAGGTTACTGACAGACTCATTGGAATAATACATTCTGTGAGGCCTCTTCGACGCCTTGGATCTTCTAGTCACAGGAAATTACATTCACACGCACATTAAAGAACGCTAGGCTGCCTCGCAGCAGCGTACATTTCAAGGCCAGTGCAGCGTTTTACTACGGTAGGTGTAGTGTGTGAAGTTCGCAGTAGTTATTCTCTGATGAAGACGGCAGCTACCCAGGTCATTCACACGCATCGGTGCGCCTTCAGGGAAGTAATTCTCTCACCATTATGGGAGAAAACCGTGTAGGCGACGAAACCCAGCAGGCACAAAAGCAGGACAACCACCAGAGGGATCATAACGCGCACCATGTTGCGGCCTGAAAGTAAAGAACAGTCTGCCTGTAATGAAAGCTGGCTACAGGAACGCCTGTTTTCCGAAAAATTCCGGCTGATGCCACGTATTGTGGGAATCGATTACATTCGAAGCGGTCTAACTTTGTGTAAACTTTCTGTAAATTTAGTAGTGGTGTGCATATCGTGTGTCTACCACATGTACAGTCTCAACGGAAAAAGATTGGGGCAAATGACCGGTTGCCGGAGCGGCAAGATTGCGAGACGCGGCGCTTTTTTTCCCGAGCCCGCAGATATCGATAGTACCAAAAACATTCCGTTTTCCAAGGCAGGGGAGGCTGGCGGAAAGCACTCCAACAAAACTTTTTCGGGGCAACTGCGATAAAGATACGGTTGCTTGCAACTCCAGCGAAAAAAAAAGAAAAAGAAATCATATGCATAGCCACATCTGCCGATAAGCAATCAACAAGCGTTCTTTTACGATATGGGCTTTCGGATGGGCCAACAGTAAGATGAGCTGCTTTCCGCAGGTCCGCCGGCGACCCGTGCTTTGGAAAATGGAATGTGCTTGGAAATCTCGCTGTCGGCGTGCTCGTGAGCAACAGCGCCGCGTGTCGCGATGTTGCGGCTCCGGCCACCGGTCAATTGTGCTAATCTTTTTTCCTTTGAGACTGTACACGTCGACTACATTGAAATCTAGAGTGCAGCTCGTAGCCCGCTGTAACTTCAGCACTCGCGTTACAGCACGGGTGTCACTTTTATCGAAATGAAGTATAATCAGCATGCGTTGGCGTATTCCTGGGGCGCACGAGCAACGCTAGACGGTAGTTCGCTGAGTCATGAATGCATAAGTAATGTTCATTACATTGTTATAAAGCGGATAGCCAATACTGTAGAGATATTTGACGTCAGACGAGCACTACGACCACAACTGATGTTAGGTAACGGCTGATGTAAGACATTCATCTAGGTATCTCTTTCTCTTTTTTAACCTATGCAAGGCATCTCATGTAGTTTCCACTCTTTTCGCGGTTCCTGGGCGATATAAACTGTCAATCACGCGTGGCACATACCAGCGCACCACGGCCTGTGGTATGGGGCCATATGCCAGACACGACTGGGCGAAAGGTTTTCATGACGCACGCTACAGTCATGCCACATTATTTATGTCATGACCCGTTGATCATGCTCGTCATACGTTCCCGTCTTCCTATGGCAATTCTGTTATATAAGTTATGGAACAAGCCACGGGAGCACCCAGACGTAGGCTGCTAGACATAAGCGTGCGCTCGAGGGGGGCGGCGAGTGGAGGCCCCCCCCCCCCTCTCCGTAATGACTTCGCGGTGGTGGGGGGGCAATGTCTGCCCCATATGTTTACTCAGTTATGGTACGCTTCATGTCGTATTCTAAGAGGCTGTTTCCTCCCCATCTGTATACTTCAGGAAAACCAAGGACCAAAGGGAGGCTATTGTGAGAAGCATGTCATCGCTTTTTTGCCCCCCCCCCCTCTAATGGGGAACCCTGCGCACGCCTTCGCCGCTAGGTAGCTAGATAGGTAGATATATAGCAACGCTCAAAATGCTTTTTGTTCGCCAAGAAACACTTCTCAATCAATTGAAACAGAGAGCTTTTTTGAAACGTCTTTTGGGCCTAGTTGGTACATAGTTTTTAAGGTGAGAACTTCAGCGCAAACTATGACGAACCACAAAGAATAGATGAGAAAAGCGACAGCTCCCGTGCTTGTCTCATCTATTCTTTGTGGTCCGTCTTGGTTTGCGCTAAGGTTTCAACCCTAAAGGGGCCCTGCGACGCTTTTGCGACTGTTTTATTGAGCGCTGGAATGCGTGTAGTAATGAATGCCGTGACGAACGCAAAAAAGTCACAGTTTCGCCGCAACGACGAAGCAATGAATGCAATAGCAACAAATTGGAATGTAACGGGAAGAACGGCAAGCACCTCGAAATTTCCAGTGCGTCGCTCAAGCGCAAAGGACGCACGAAAAGAACACACACAGGGCGAGCGCCAACTATTAAGTGTCACAGTTGTTACTTATTTCTTTTTGAACAGCGTGCTCGTTTCGCAAACGCGGCCGCTGCAGTGAACGAAGTGAACTTCGTACGTCCTGTAACTTCAGCGCGGACATCGCGGTGAAAGCACAAGACATACAACCGCCCCCCCCCCCCCTCTTCCCTCCACGAGATAAGCGCGCACGCAGGATACCACGCCCTATAGGGCGAAGTGCACGGAGGCGCGCGCACGCGCGCAACGCTACGAGCGGGACGATGACAATTAAAGGGGCCCTGCAACACCTTTCTGATTTATATTGGAATAGTCTCATTATTGACGTATGACTCTTCACGAGTCATATGCCGCAAAAATTTTTCGAATCCGTCAAGTCTAAGTGGTGCCACCAAATTATAGAAATCACGTTCCGCAGCTTTCTCCCTCCACTCAACGCCTCCAGCCCGCGGAAAGCTGCGCGGGGCGTGGAGAGAGGGAGGGCGGAGGTGCGAGGAGGTGCCCAAGAGTTACGTGAAAGCCGGCGGCATTTTTTTTTCTTCATTTTTTTCTCTCTGGCATCTCGGCGCAATCACGTGGTCTGTGGCGCCACTTCCGGTTGGCTTGCGTGGTCGTCGTCGAGCGGAGCCCATTGCACAGTGTATCGCGCGTGCTTGAAAACTGCGAGTCGGTTTGGCAATGTTGGGTGTGCACCTCGCACTTCCGTAGTGTTTTCATCGCTCTGCCAACCATGGACGCAAACCTGCGTGCGCGTTTGGAACGAATAACTGGTGAGATGGGCTACAACCCACACTCCGATACACCGCCTCGTCGCACTGCTCGCGCTTGAATCGTATTCAACACGGCAAAGCTGCGTGCACCCTTCTCCCAGTGGCGGTACTTCGATGCTGGTTGCTCTTCGAATGCGGGCGCACAGCGAGTGCGGGTTGACAACAAAGAACTAAAGACTAGAAGAAAGGATTGTGGTGCATCGGGCCGGCGCGGACCCATCCCCCGGCTGTCTGCAACTACCGTGAAAATGCGAGTCTGCTTGGTTGCTGTGTCGTGGTTTCTCGGGAACGTGAGACTACGGGGAGGATACGCCGAGGTACGGCTCGATGACATACTGAACAGACAGCGAACGGGACTCTCGCCATACAGCGAACACAGGTATCCTGAACTAGCCGGCGCCAGCATTGTTATCGGAGAAATGCTGCACCCCTGCCTCGGTCGGTCGTGAGAAAGTGCCGACGATGCAGTTTCCAGCTCACAAGGCAACACTCGAACGGCTGCCACTCTCAACGGCAACCGGCGATGGTCAAAAGCACAGAAATATTCATGATTTCGGCACTGCGCATGGTGAAGAAAACGAAACCACGCAACTACGAGCAGACGAGCTGTCGGTGAGACCGGAAGTGCTAATATTAATGTTTGTTCGGTGTTTCAACGGCATAACACAATATAAACATACATATTATCTACTTCTTGAACTCAAAATTAACAGCGAAGGTAATAATGAGGGTGTTATCGTGATTATAACATCAGCCAATGGTGGAACTGCCGATAATCGCGTCATATATTGCGGACTAATACATCACTTGTCGAGAGAAGAGGGAGCGATTTTCAGCTGACTTTGAGAATTTATTGTAAATTCCAGGCCGCGCGCTTCGCTATAATGTTTGGCTCGCGTGTTGTCGGGAGCCTCGACTACCGATTGGCAGCGCTTTTTGACCCAGCTCAAAACGTTTTGCAGGGCCCCTTTAAAGCGCTCCCCTCGCGCACTTCGCGCCAGTAAATGGTGTATATAAATAGCTCAGAGTTAACATGCTGAAAGATGGTACTCTTCGCGGCCTAGCCGTCTAACGCCGCGCACTGCGGAGCGAGAGGTCGCCCAAATGATTCCGCGCGTCGGAAAGTATTTATGAATTATTTTTCTTTGTGGCTTTCATATATATATATATATATATATATATATATAGGTTTCGAAAGAATGTTCCTGTTGGTTTAATTATATGAAAGAAAACTAGTCAATGACAAAGTGCGTTCGCATCTTTGTCATTCTTTCTTTTTTTTCCCCTCCGCCTCTCGTTCCGAACCACACACGTAGGTTCGTTTCGCTGTTTGTTATTTATTTTGTGTACGTTCTGACCCCGCCTATACTCTACTCTTCACAGATAGCAATGCTGTGTATGTCACCTTGTATGCGTGTCGCTCTCTCCCTGGGATTTGTTTGCTGTTGTTGTTGTTCTGGCCCCTCCCATGTCATGGTACAACGAATCACGATGGTGTGTCTACATCTATGTATTGACAAAATCTGTACTTAAACCCGTACACCATGTACGAATGCATTCTTTGATAAAGGCCGGTCCCCGGCCGAAAGCTCAGAATAAATGTTATGTTTTTCACTGTGACTAGTTTTCTTTCATATATATATATATATATATATATATATATATACTAGGCATGACGGCGATGGGGACGCCGACGGCAAAAATCAAAACCAACCGAGAGTGTCCATATAATTGCTATCGCAATAAACGAATTACGCAAATTTGTGCACGAAAACTCTCAGTCTTCAAAGTTCAAAACGCGAGCAGACGACGACGAGAGACGTTCCCTTTTGCATTTCGCTCTCCCGTTGACGGGAAAGGCCGTTTTCAATCACCGCGCGCCTTTTACAGAGACATACCGGAAGTCTCGCCTCATGGTGGCCTACACAACGTGTCTTGCCATAGCTCTTTTTGACGGTGTTGTAACCACGGCTACGACGAACCACGTGCGTCGACTAACAGACGGTTCCATGGTTTGTCGTGTAGTGCACACAATAAGCCTGAATGATCTAACAAACCTTGTCCGCGAGCTCTTGCGACGTAGCAATGCCTTGTATGTAGTGCGGTATTCGTACAAACCACTGTAAATTGAAAGTGCGTCGCTGAGCCCCGCAGTGCCCCGCGCAACGCGAACATGGCTTCGAGGGCCCGGAAGAAACGCTACCGCCTGATGACGCGGAAGGCGTCGGTTGGTAAACGCTTCAAATTTTTCTTGTTTCGTTGACAGCATTGTGCCGATCTGACGGTTACGTGTTCCGCAGGTGCCGGTGTGGCAGATGTCGCCCGATGCCGCAAAAGGCAAAACACGGAAGAGTATCCTTTGATACCATTCCCACCAGTTCCACAGTCCACCTAGCGTCGTGTCTGTTGTTTTGAAAATACATCAGTTAGAGAAATGATTTGTCTCCGAGAAAGCATAGAAAGGTGTTTTATTCTTTTTAGGGCTCAGTAATATGGTCTAGTTACCACCGAATGAATATTACATGGTACTTGTCGCGTCAGCCAATCAAAAGGCGCGGCCTTTGTCGTCACTGCACATGAGGAAACGTCCCTTCCCATAACAAAAATAACCGATGAGTGTCGCTGTACTCCGAAATCAAGGTAGTTTATCCAGCGAAATAAAATTATAAGGGCTTCGTTTTCGATGATGCCCCTTGCTCAACGATGTTGGCGTATTCCACAGTACCGGCACAAGCGTCGAAAACGACATGCTTAAAGGGACACTAAAGAGAAACAATGAATTGGTTTACATTGATAAAGTGCGCTCGGAGAACTCTTGTGTAGTTTATTTCACCACCATAGGTTTATTATTAGAGGAGAAAACCATGTTCAAAATTTCGTTTTTAAATTTCGCGCCGAACTTTGTAATTCGTAACGTAAAAGACTTCAAAGAGCATTTACCGTATTTTGGCGCCACTGGCTCGACGAAATTTCCACAAACTCGTTATGTCAAGTCTCTGGCCTCCTCAGAGGACAATGTATTTCGATTTAACCGATTAGGAACTACGTAGGCCCAATCAGGCGCCGTCAAAAATATGTGACGTCACGGCAAATGGTGCGGGAATTCCAAGGTGCTGTCGCCACCTGTATTTTCTTTTCGCGGGTTTTCTCGCTTATTAAGCGTCTTCGCGCAGAAAGCGTGGTGTTTTTGGTATCGTGGAAGACTACTTTACTAATGGGAGAAAAATCGTTTTGCTCTTTAGTGTCCCTTTAAATTGTGTCCCAGGGCCCTTTTAAAAGAAAACCTTGTGCCCCACGAAGAGTCCTTACGCAATACAAAAGCACAAACAAGGCTATGTTCGAGAGTTTTGCAGCAACATATGGACTACTATGGTGATCAGCGTGAGCAAATACTGTGTCAGGATAGTTATGCTCGTGTGTCTCGAGGTTTATAGCATGAACGTATGAGAGCAAAGGTAAGGACAACAGACGCTTTGGCGCTGTTTGTACATCAACTTGTTCTTCATTCTGCTAACCCCTGGCCAGACCCGATCCTTTAAAAGAAACGTGCTTACATATATAAGCTACTGGCTAATGACGCTTATTCATCTTGAATATGCGGAACAGAAGTAATCGAAAGCTCAGAGCAGTGAGACTTCGAACTCTTGCAGTTCTTGATGATCCTGGAGCGTTATCATGGTTGCGATACCGACCGCGGTGGCTGCGGCTTTCATTTCAGACAAAATGCAATACTACTCGCACACCTAAATATATGGGCACCTTAGCGAACCTCTGGTATCACAAATTATTCCGACGTCTACGACCTCACTATAGCGTGGCATTATATGGTAGTTCTGTACAATAAGAGCTCTCGTCAGGCGCGCTTTTTTCTTCTTATTATGTAGTCAAGGTTCACCAGCATGAACTGTTACACCGCTCGGCGCAGGTGCAATGTTTGGGAAACTTCTCCATTGTTTTAGACTATTGTGATAAGACAGCTCGCACAACATCAGTCGTCCAGTTTATTCTGGAGCTAACACGAGCACCAGCGATAATGCAGGACTGTTCGATAAGTCATGTATAAAAGACGACGCGTTCCGTCTAAGATCCTATTATCGACGACCGACGTCCGCGCTCGCCGCCATCGTTGCAGTATGAGTGCTACCTCTTTTTTTCCGGGCATAAGTTTGCCAAATAAACAGTTTCACCTTTACCGGCATGAGTTATCTGTTCGTAACCATCACTGCCACGTCACACTCTGAATTCAAGTTTTTGCGGTGATACTTTGGGAGTCATCTGAAAATAGCAGCGCAAGTTATTGCACGTGTACTCGAACTAAACTCGCAAATGCTTGCTGAACTACGACATAGCAAGGACAGACTTTTAATTAGGAGCGCTTCAAGCCGATGGTTAGCAAGTAAACTGTCGTCATTCAGGCGCCGTGAAGAAACAGTCCCAGTTCCGAGTCAAGCAAAGTTGCTTCCCATGGCGTTAGGGCTAGTCAGTCCTGAATTAATCCTAGGGCTTTACGTGTCTAAACCACAATATGATTATGAGGCACGTCATAGTGGCGGACTCTGGATTAATTTTCACCATCTCGACTCCATAGCGCGCACCTAGTTCTAAGTACAGGGGTCTTTTAGCACTTCGTATTCATCGAAATTCTACTGCCTTGGCCGAGAATCGAACCCATGTCATCGAGCCCAGCAGCACAGCACCATAGTTGCAGTCAAACCTGAGGCCATTCGCAAGGTACAAATGCTTTTATTGCTCGAAGTTCCCGCGTGTTACAGTAAGTTGCCCCTAATATATTTATTCAGTGGTAAACGCAACGCTCGACAATTACCTGCCAGCAACTTCGCGTCATTTGACCGAAGGTGAATAACCAACGGCCGAAATGCTTGATCTAAGTTTTGGCAATGCGCTCTCGAACTAGATAGATAGATAGATAGATAGATAGATAGATAGATAGATAGATAGATAGATAGATAGATAGATAGATAGATAGATAGATAGATAGATAGATAGATAGATAGATAGATAGATAGATAGATAGATAGATAGATAGATAGATAGATAGATAGATAGATAGATAGATAGATAGATAGATAGATAGATAGATAGATAGATAGAAAGACGGACGGACGGACGGACGGATGGATGGATGGATGGATGGATGGATATTTTGAACAAGAAGCGCCGAAACCTTCTGCCCTTAATAACTAATGTTGGCTATCTGCCGTTATGACAGCAAAATCGTCTTCATTCAGTCTCACTCCAATGACGTCATAGCCTACCTTTTTTATTCCCTGGTTTGGCTGTCACAGTACAGCGTTCAGCATTCGCCATGAGTAAGAACTTAAAGGGGTACTGACACCTTTTTTCGAAGGCGAGTTTACTCTGCCATACATATCTCCTGTATGCAGAGACGGCTCTGAGCAAGTGTGAAGCTCAGCAAATGCTGATAAGATATTTTAATTTGATATTAAAGTCAATTTTTCCATGGCGCACCTACTGACATAGACATTAGCTTGACGTCAGGTTACAGTACAAATTCTGGTGACTTCACGCAGCAGTCTGGCTTGTTGTGATGACGTTAGGTACCGAAACTTCCAAGATGGCTGCTTGTACGTCATCAAAACTTCCAAAATGGCCGCTTGTGCGTGGAAACGTCACTATATATTGTGCAAGGACGTGACGAGAAGCCCATACCGTGTTGTGACGTCAGGGTACAGTAGGAACCGAAACTAGCTTTTAAAAACATACTGTAATTACTTTTTCAGGGCGCACTCGCGCTTAGCACTACCTTTTCTAGGCTCTTGAGGGCTTGACCTTTCATTTGACGCAAAAAAACGACAACTGAAAATATTCGTGTCAGTACCCCTTTAAACATACGTTGTCGTCATGATTTGCAGCATGTAATATTAGGCAAGGCTCGCCCCTTTTTGCGTCAGTGATATTATCCTGGTCTTGATGTAATTTATAAATAAAAGAACATTTGCCTCCGCCGTCTGGTTGGACGAGCTTCAAGGCGAGGATGGATGTGACGGCCAGCAGCACAATGGCTCCTGCGACCACGAACAGGGTGCCGTAGGTGCTAAACAACCTGCGAACGGGAGCACAGGCGGAAGTCATTTAATAAACAATACCGCTGGCACTTTATTTAGATTTTCGTCGCTCATACCTTCTGACCGTCTCATCACCTTTACGAAGTTATCAATCGAGTAGAGGTCCGAGTACTCTATTCGAAAATGTCGTAAGTGGCGATATAACAAAATAGTTCTGTGTAATGAGGCTGAGAATGGCCTAGCAGATTAATTACGCAAGATATATTTAGCGGTCACTGAGTAGTCCCACCCTGGCAGCCTTTGAACTCATTGTTTGTATTTCGACAACGTAATCAATTACTGTCGCTGTGTTTTTCAAATGAACGAATGCTGTCAAATGCATCTACAACGTATTTCCGACATTTTGAGTTGATCGGGTATTAAGTGTAATCATGCTATGTCACGAATGCCATATCTCTGTCAATTAATATCAACGAGGCTTTTGTTCGAAGACAAACAGCAAGAAAGCTCATATGACGCTTTCTTTAACAACGTGCAGTTGACATTAGTGGACTTCGCTACTTTAACACTACTATGCGCTTCTGTTGTTTTGCCAGCACTCAGTATGAATAGCTACAAGAAAGTTAACAGAATTTCACTTCAAACAGTAAAGCGCTTTCTTTGAGTTATTATAAACATAAACTGCCTCCTTCCTTATTTTATCTTTGCCCTTTCGTTAGTTACTCAGAGCAGCTTTTTTTCGCGCCATTGATGCTATCCAATAAATCCTCTCCACATCTCTGACTTTTCACTTAACGCTGTTTTTTGCCATATCGCTTACACTGCAGCCGTATATTTGCTGGTGAGACTCCTAGTTCTTTTTCTCCACGATGTGTCCACGCTCTCCCTAAAGAATTGCCGGAACACCTCCGCCCATCTTCTGTCTTTCATATTTGTTAGCCTCTCTTCTAACCTAATTTAGCCCTGAGCTTCCCTCACCTAAAAACTTGCCCATTCCATATCGCCCTTTGCAGTCTCAATTGTGATCTTCCCGTGAGCGCGCAATCTGACGCGCTCCGCAGTCCTTTGATTCACGTCCAGTTCTGATTGCAGCTGTGATTTCATGCACCGTGGGTACGCCTTCCAAAGTGGCGCCCCCATGCGGTCACGTAGGCGGCGACATATATGGAGCGATGCGCGTGGTGCGACCGCACGTGTGATTGCGTGACGTGTGATGTCCTGCCTGATGCGGCGTCACGTGTACAAGTCCCGAATGCATGCAGTCCTTTCTAAACTGAGAATGTTGGACTGCCCCTCTTGTACATGTGGAAGAATGAAGGGGAATTATGAGGGCTCGTTTTTCTTTGCTAGGCTCAACAATAAATCAAACTAACAAGCAAGAAAGCCAAGGAAAGTATAGAGGTGTTATTTGTAGTAGTTATGATGCAAACGTGGAGAAAGTAAAGTCGACGAAAAGATAACTTGCCGCCGGCAGTGACCGAACCTGCTACACTAGAATAACGCGCCCAATGCTCTACCACTGAGCTACGGCGGCGGTCATCCTGCCATCCACTTTATGTGGCATATATGTGCAATTAAACCTAGGAGTGTTAGTCAGCGCCGCTAGTAGCCATGGCGGTGAGTGTTGAACACTTTTTTCTGCCTGCTGGCGCCACGAGACAGGTCATTTTTTACGAGCTGGCAGCTGTACATGCGATCGCTCAATCGAACAGGACAAGACGGTACTCGACCAGACGCTCATCGGATGCGATCAGACGCGATCGGGCCCGATCGAACAAGTGCATCCGAACCTTATCGGTCCTTATCGGACTCGTTTCGACCATTATCAGATATCAACTTTACCAACCTGTTAATAATAATAAAAACATCTGGGGTTTAACGTCCCAAAACCCCGATATGATTATGAGGGACGCCGTAGTGGAGGGCTCCGAAAATTTTGACCACCTGGGTTTTTTATTGTGCGCCTAAATCTAAGTACACGGGCCTCAAACATTTTCGCCTCCATCGAAAATGCAGCCGCCGCAGCACCGAACTGTTCATGTATATTTCGCACCCTATACGAAGCTTATCAGTTCTTGTCGAAGTTGTCTTAACCATTATCGGGTCTTACAAACCTTACCAAACCCGATCAGACTACACGCTTATCAATGTTTCTTTGGCACCGTTTGGTCTGAAGCCCCACATGTACCTTGCACAAAAGCTCTGCCGAATAAAGATGTTTTAGAGTGACACCTCCGGCTAGAAAATCGCCAGGATTTTCATTGCTGCTAACGTGTCCCCACTGATTTTCCGTTCATGGATAGCTTATTTCTTGCAGTCTCAATAAATTCTTCAAGCCTTTTCCTTTTTCTTACTGAGAGTAACACACTTTTAGCATCGTCCCAAAACTTCACCTGGTCTCAATTCTTTCTTTTAGGTTGCTTGTGATGTAACGCCACATTCTCAGGGATTGCTGCTCCTGGAAGTTCTAACTTTGCTAGACTGACTGTCATGGAGCCACCTTATTTTTTGAAAAAATCAACGCTGCCTCTCTGTGCTCGCTCTCGTATGAAAATACCACGTATCCTGCACTCTCGGGATGAAACATGTCAGAAGAAGGAAGAAGAACATGTTAAAAGAAGAACAAAAATTATTTATAAAAAGAAGTGTACTAACGTTTCCGCTCCCTCACTAGAATCTGTGAACGTGGTTCCCGTGGGGGAGCCGAAACGTTAATACATTTGCTTTTTAAGATCATTTTCGCCGGTGCCTGGATCCCTGCACAGCCGTTCGCCGCAGGGCTTGCATCGGAGAAAATGTGTAACTCAACCCAGTTTGCCATAGATGTACAGCAAGTTTTGGTCTCACTGTGAAAGGCGCTAGAAATACCAGAGGATTAAATATATTTGCACTTGCTTGAAGCACTGTTCGCTTTGTTAGCCTTTCACTCAATCCGATCGTCCATATTTTTATGGGATAGCACAAAGTATCGTCTGTCGTATCACATGTCATTCATATATTCATTATGAAAACAGCGGAGCAACACGAGGGCAGAAGGAAGAAACAACGGAAGGAGGGAAGAAAGAACGGACAGAAGGAAGAAAGAACATTCATATATGCGTGCTTTCGGCGCCGTGGAACGTCGGGGTCAAGGCGTTGAATGCGGCGCGCACCGAGCACTGCCAGTACATATTACGTATTTTTGCCACGATATCATCGCTTGGTGCTTCCGCGGCGACTGCGGAAGTGGCACCTTGCGCTTTTTCTGGCGTTCCTGTGTGCGCGCACTTCAAGGCAGCGAACGAGCAGGCTGGCAGGTAAAAAATCACGCGCGTGCGCACTGCGCGCTCTCGAGCTTCGCTAGCAGCAGCGAGAAGGCGCCACGGTGTTGTATGCCACGCGCTCCCGTGGTCTCTAAAAGTTTGACCGCTACTGTACCTATAGGCCCACATACTCCTGTACAGACTCCAAGGGTTCTTTGCCAATCGCGAACTCTTTCGCCAAGCCGATCATTCGTATCATTCTCTTAAGCATATTCATGCAAGATGGACACTTTCTTTAGACTTCGCGCGCACGTTTGTGCGCCCTCCGCGAGGACAACGGCAAGCTGATAAAAGAAGAAATGGCCGTGACGCCACGCGCCTTCGCCGCCCACAGTTCTGTAAAGGGAAGAAGTGAAGTGCCTCTCGAGGACATTCTGACATTCTTGTGCTCCTACGAGGAACGCTGCGCGTGTCTTTCGTTCAGTTTTTGGTCACGAAAGGTAGCCCATAATGAATAGTTGTACCAAACTTGTAACGCGCAAAAATTGACCGTTACACTATTCTCAATGGGTTAATTCAGCGGAGGGCAACTCGCCCAACAAAGCATTTTACTCGGGGCAACGTACGAAAGGATCGAGGTCTGTTTTTGCATTAAACGCAACTATATGAAGCCAACAGATAATCATGCTAAACAGGCAAGTATTTTGCCTAAGCGACCGTTTCGTTAGCATTGTTGGCTCCACAACCCTGTATTCTGCGCAGCAACAGCGATGGAGCAGAATCCCTTGACTCTCAGTTTTAATATGCTTCATGTAGAGCGCAGCAGCCGTGTCGCATGTACTTTGAACCTCTTTTTTCCTAAACAACGGTATTTCTTTAGGCTCAGGTATTGGTTCTAGTTCACGCATGTTCCAAGAATATCGGTTCGGTTTCGGGTGGACAACCCGATTACATTCATTACAGCATACGCACATAAGTGTTCCCAAGCTCATAATTTCATTTGAGGTTTTGCCCTTTTTTTTAGCACGAAAGTTTATGCCGGGGTCGACCACGGCTCCACTGACGTATTTCCGTCACGGATATGGCATTGTGAAATATAAAGACTAACAGATGACAAAGAAATAACTGGAAGAAACAGCAGCGGCGAGTCGCGCGCGGCGGTGGCGGAGAGCGCGTGAGATTGTGGTGGCGGAGAGAGCGCGGTGGCGGAGAGCGGTGAGCCAGCTGTGTGACATCACTGAACCTTGCGCATGCGCAGCATGGCTCATGAGGATCCACGCAAAATCGGCTCCGGCTAGGCAAGTGTAGCTAACGCTACAAAAGTTCTGTCACCGGGAGTCGAACTTACGACCCCTCGCTCCGCAGCCCGCGGCGCGAAACGACTCTGCCACAGACGGCACGTTCTTTACCATGCTAACGGCGAGCTGTTTATATACACCATTTGCCGGTGGCGGTACTGATACCGCAAGTTTGCGTTGAGAGCACGAAGGTCATTTCGCTCACTGCAGCGGCCGCTTTTGCGAAAGGAGCGCGCTGCTCACGCAGAAATAAGCTACAACTGTGACAGTTAGTTCGCGCTCATCCTGTGTATGTTCGTTCCGTGCGTCCTTTCTGCTTGAGGAGCGCGTTGCAAGTTTCGAGCTGCTTGCCGTTCTTCGCGTGGCATTAAAATTTGTTGCTGTAGCATTCATTCCTTCGCGCTTGGGGCGAAATAATGCACAACAAACGCTGAACTATATCTGTGAAGGCAGTTTCACTTTCGTGTTATACTGATTCCTACGACAGAGGGATCAGCCATGTATTTTTTTTAAGATTACCCTTTAATTTTGCACGTGTGTATAAGACTACCAGTACGATAACTGACAAACTGGGGTCAATATAGTGATAATTTGGTCAGTTGCACAACTTCAATAATAGTACTACCAAGTGCACTTGTAGCACGAAGGACAACAGAGGGCATGTGGGCCAGCCATAACTATGTGAACAATAGAGGCCGTCAGCTTAACTAGAGCGTTTACACAACTTCGTCGAGGCATGTCGTCATCCCTGTTAGATTGCAGGCCTACGCCTGTCTTTGAAGCTAGTGCGATGTTTGCATGCATAGTCCCCATAAGAGGCTCATAGCAATTATTTAGCCGCAAAGTATCATGTGGTTGTCTCACACATGCGTAAGCACGCCTTCGTTGCACCTACCCGATAAAGAACTTTCCTTTCTAGTGCGATCAAGAGATGTAAGCAGCCAATTTGCATTTCAGTGACGTCAACTCTCTTGGTTTTGTTAATCTGTCACGAGGCTCGTGCAACTGGCTGATAAATTTCAGGTAGAAGAAAGCGCCGCTGTTTCTTTGTAAACCGTTGTGTCTTCTTTTCAGTGTGCGCTTAGTGTTAGTATGAATAATGACAGCATCGGGACAAAAAAAAAGCGTACGTTGTAAAACAAGGCACACAGCACAAAAGCTAGCCGTCAGAAAACCTAACATTATAGCATCATTAGATCATTACAACATTATCTGAGCCCAGTCAATGGATGGCGCGTTTCAGCTTTTTTTTTAAAGACGTTAACAAGTAATTTCTGAAGAACCAAACCAACACATCAATTGTACTTGAAGGGACCAAACAGCTCTTCGTTTAAAATTTCCGGTTTTGTCCATGCAAAATTTTCTCTTTCTTTACATATGCATAGGAGTGCTATTTAGAACATTTTCTTTCTCTGATGCCGTCATGCAGCTCTAAGGGTGGCTGCGTTTAGTTGTGTAACAACAACATTTAGCTGAAGCTCGTGAATCTGAAATATCCCTCGAGAGAAAGAAAGCAAGAGAAATAAATAAATAAATAAATAAATAAATAAATAAATAAATAAATAAATAAATAAATAAATAAATAAATAAAGGAAGAATCAAACAAAAAAAAGCAGCGAAGAAAGAGATTGTGGGTGACTTTTTATACTATTCTGTTCCGTGGAAAAACACTCAGATACTTTGACTGTGGTGTACTCGTCGCGCTTGCATTGCTGACTGGTTCGAGTTGTCTCTGCGCGAAATGGCATTTTTTAGTTGCATTTATGGTGTGATTTATTACTGCCGCGCAAAGCCTTTCCGCGCACAAATTAAAAACGTGCACTAAGGGAAAACACTGAAGCGTTTGTGTCTGTCATTTCCTAGTGCACGCTTTTAGATGCGAAGCAGCTTTTGCGCTGAGCTTTGTCCGTAGTTCCATTCGCGAACGTCCGCTTTCTACCACCTAGCATAGCCATCTGTAACATATTGAGCACGCGCTCGCGCCAAGCTTCCTCTTGTTCTTCGAGCGCCTTGATGACGATACGTGCAGAGCACTTTATGCCCGGGCTGCCGTATGCTGTCCTAGCTTGGCGTAACGCAGACAAAACCATGTGTGCTGGCACGCGCTTGCGCGTTCGGGCTTGTGTAAGGGGCTGGGTAAGACGCTGTGGCCTCTCCCCCTTAGACTCTCTCAGCAATCATGTGATGTCGTCGGCGAACGAGATTCTGCAGACGCGCGATAAACCAACGCGTTGTATCCTAGTCAAAACGCGCTGGCACGCGCTAGCGCGTTCGAGCCTGTGTAAGGGGCTGGGTAAGACGCTGTGGCATCTCCCCCTTACACTCTCTCAGCAATCACGTGATGGCGTCGGGGAACGAGATTCTGCAGACGCGCGATTAACCCGCGTGGCGTGCTCCAACAAGAGTTCGGGACGAGTAACAGCAACAGCAACTACAGTGAATTCGTGGTGTGCTCCACTTGCAAGGACGCGTTAACATCGGGCAAGGTGCCCGTGATGAACGGAACTTTAAGTCGACCCATGCGCTGCTTCGCATCCCCACATGGTTCCCTTTAGTCGGAGATGGTGTAATGTCTTTTTTTAAAGACGATAGTCTTTCTCGGGATACCTAAAAGGAGAAGTTTTGGTCTGTCTTTCTGTCTATCTTTCTGTTCAACTGCAGTGAATTCGTGGTGTGCTCCACTTGCAAGGACGCGTTAACATCGGGCAAGGTGCCCGTGATGAACGGAACTATAAGTCGACCCATGTGCTGCTTCGCATCCCCACATGGTTCCCTTTAGTCGGATATGGTGTAATGTCTTTTTCTAAAGACAATAGTCTTCCTCGGGATACCTAAACGGAGAAGCTTTGGTCTGTCTTTCTGTCTATCTTTCTGTTTGTCGGCACGTCACTCGATTCAGCCACTCGGCCAAAGTTGAACCACTTGCCCAAGGGCCAGCCATCTTGAACGGCTGACTAGGTTCATACTGTGTACATTGTCGATCAAAAAGCAAACATTACGCATATCTGAGGCGCGACATCACTAGGTAAGTATTAGGTGGTGTGTTCCTTTAGTAGAAAATGCATACGTACGTAATTCTAAGACCCTAGTTTCTTAAGCTGCGCTGAAAATGCTACTGCGCTGAAACTTGCCTTCCTCCGTGCCCTCTGCTCGAGCTCATTGTTGTGTTTCGGTTTCGGTTCTGTATTGCACTGCACGAATGCCATGGGGTGCCGCTCTGGCATTCCTGTTTTACCCAGGAGACGTGTAAATAAAAGAGTGTGTGGAGAGTACTCGTTGAGTGCGGACGTTTCTTCTGCTTCAGCGCTTCGCGCGAAACCGCGTGTTCGGGCTGGCTGGCGTCCCCGCCGGTCGCGTTGGTCGCCGCCGGTCTTCGCCTGCTGCTGCGCCGGGACTACCAGCCCGCAACACAGCACTCATGTTTCCCGACGTGTTGCCAGATGGCGTCCATATCTCACGCAGCTCCTCTTCTATCGTCTTTAGACGACATTTGCAGCGAAGCACGCAGATACACGGCCACTTTTTTTTAATTGCGCATAGACTTCGTCATGAATCGCTGCCAACTCGCCCAAACCCGTACCTTGTTTATTATTTCACTGAAATGTTTACTTACGAAGCGTCTTTGGCGGCCTCTGAAATGAGAAGAGCGAGATATTTTCAATAATGCTCAAAGCTTTCACCAGTAGTCGCGGGACAACGTCAACAGCTTACTTTCTAGTGCCTCTTCGAAATCACCTGGAATGCATAGGACAGATACGTAGAATGCTCTTTATTTAAAGTTAGCATTTTTTTCTAGCTTCAACTACGCAGCAAGAGCAAAACGCACTAAGCGACATAACCCAGGAGACATATTCTTGACAAATTTTTCTTGCCTAACGTGTTATCAGATAATCAGTTCGGGTGCATGTTGGCACGTCATCATCATAGTACTAGTAGTATTCCTTGAGCTGCCCGAATGATCACGTTTTATTTTGAAGGTATCTATAATTAAATCAATTCTAATTGAATCAGTCAAGCTCCCTATTTAAAAGATTAATGTTTCTTAACATTTTTAACGCAGCGAAAATAGCGCGTAGCTGACTGCATCATCAATGTCGCATGACGTATAACAGCATAAAAAAACGGCGACACCAATGCCAACATCGAGGCAATTATGGCGAAGTTCATGTCACTGTAATCACCAGTGGGAAAATCCCTGAAAATTTACTTCCACCTAGTCTTTCTTACGGGTATTCCAACAATGGACGGTCACCACTTTACCGCAACTGCTTTTCATGCAACAAGGATTCTAGGTGCACTCGTGGCCCCTAACAGTCATTGTTTACACTGCTTGGAACAACACGGAAGTCTTCCCTTATAAAGGCAGCGTAAGAAGCATATTCCCTGCACGACACACCACAGCCTATTAGCTTTGTGACTGATCGCGCATTTCATTTGATAGACCTACACCTTCCGTAAAGCAAGCAATGAAATGTGATCTGTATGTGATTGATTAGCCTTACCTTCTGCAGAAAAGGAGAGCACTGGAATGGGTAGCATCACAGTGGGACGCTTCGTACACAGCTCCTCTTGTTCTTGTTCTTGTTCACCTGCAACTTTGGCTCACACCCACTGTGGGGGATTGGCCAAGACTTGAGTGGTTTTATAAATGTTATAATTCTTTAGAGGGGAGGTTACAAAATAGAAAAATTCCTTCGCTCGTTGCTTCTTCTTCTTCATTGGTAGGCTTGCTGTTTCTCTGGTTGGTTTCCGAGTTACGTATCAGTGTACATTCTTCCCGGTCGACTATGGAGCTGCTGGCGTCGCTTACTTGGATTAGTACAGCGTTTCTTTTCAGGGAAGCAATTCCTCTCGCAGCGGACATTGGTAACAAATGTTCAGTGAGCAGATAGGGCACTGCTATCATCATCAATGACGGGCGAACGGCAAAAGACAGGAAGTGAAGTTAGTTTTTTTACGCTTACTTTCTGTCCCTTTTAACTTAATACTATATCGTCGCACGTGCCACCCGTTCCTTGGTCCTTCTTCCTTTGCGGATACGAGCCATAAAAAGTGAATTATTGCCGTCATAATGATCATCTCGTCTATTGTTTATCCAACCTGTGTTTCGCACCCACTACGATAACTGGCCAAGAAATGCTTCCAATATTCAAATATTTAATCCATCCTTTCAGAGCGCGCAATCGGCGTTATGACGCAGACTAAAACAGAAAATTCCTCCTTGTGGCTCTGTCGGAGCGACGCAAGTGTCCGAGCAGCGACCATGTGGGTTATGAAAATGTGTAGGACGTCTCGTGGTTATTGTGTCTTTAGTACTGTCCTTCGGGCTGTTCTTTTTTTTGCAAAAGATACATCTTGGTTGTGAATACTGCAAATAAGATCCCACTTCTGGCTTCATGCTTCTTTAGCAAAAACAAAGGAAAGCGAAACCTACGGTACCACACAATCAAGTAATGTTTTTCGTACACCATCACAGCCCTAGCTATTTGCAAGAAGCTCTTGTAATGGGGCTACTTCACTATTAAAAAAATTGGTATGAGAGAGAACATGTTTGGTTCATCAAACAAATATATGTAATGGCAGGCGGGTCATTCCACGAGAGATCGACACGGGTCCGAAAATTGATATTTTAGATTTGATTGAGTATTTAATATTTTATGCACCTCGTTCCAAGTAGCCTGAAAGTAAACTTCGTTTTATGATTAATGGCATAACTTACGAGAAAAAAAAATCGAACTTATGCAACACGGAGGAACCAATTTTGTCAACTGTCATTCTCGAAAGTTTGAGATGCTATAAAAACACAAATATTATTATTACAAGAGAAATATATTTTTCCTGAAATTTATGCCTAAAGAAGAATAAATTCATGCGGTTTCAAGTTTGTAGAGCGAAGGAAAATAGTTTTAAAAAATGTCTAAATACGTGACATTTTATAAAAGGTTATGTATTCCCCATTTTGTTTCTCTGAAGGCAATGCAAGCAGCGCTTCGAAACTTGACGAGTTGTGGGAGTATAGTGTGTTCAATAGGTGCAAAAAATATTGTTGCCGTAGGGCAAATATATATTTTTATATATTGCCTCAAAGTTCTCATATCGGCAAAAGGGAACCTTATTGAAATGCGAATATTAAAAAAAACATCTTCGATTTTTCTTAAAATCCCGTAAAGAGACAACCGCAGGCCATCGAAAAGTAATATAGAAAAAATTCGGCAGATCCCACGTACCGTGGGAGTCGATGTTATGCGAAGCACGCGGCGGGAAGGTGACCGTGGCGTAATTTTTTTTAGTGGCGAAACGTTACAAAATGACGCTAAAGATTTATCGAAATTTTATACGCACACATATACGTTGAAGAGCCGCATATGTGTTATATAATCAGTTGTTTACAGTTCGCTAACGCTGCCAACGGCAACGTGAGTATTTCCAACACCAGAAGCGGTAAGCTGATATGAAGTGCTTATACTTGTCCCATAGATGAAGAACACAAGCACGTTTCACAAACCTGTGTGAAAGCTTGTGCGAGAACAAGGTCATCAACACCGGTATCAGTGCGCACGAGCAGATGGTCATGACTTGTTATCGGATCCGGTCATAATCGCGGTGATGAGGGGTACATGTGTAATGAAGTATGAGGTATAGTACAGTTGTTGGAATTCGTGGATGCCTCGGCCATTTCGTCGACGTATTGTCTGTCGATAGAGCTGGCGACATGTCGGAACCTGAAGTCATCTTTTGCGTTGGTGAGGTATAGGCCATGGAGGCTGGTAGGCCTGGATAGTGCTACGTAGACCAACATCAGTGGATGGCGCTTGTCTTATTTGTAGACTACCTAGGCGTATGTGGCCTACTAGCCTAGTCTACAAAGCGGTTGTCACTCAGTCTGCCATCATGCTCAGTCATCATGAGGTCATCGCCCAGCCTCGCAAGAAATGAAGAAGACACTGCGTCGCTCTGGCGGACTAAGTGCACTTTACGGTGCGGTGATGTGAATATCATACGTAACTTTCGTTAATGTATCCATCCGGGTCGAGCAATGCTTCGATGTAGCTTGATGAATCATAAGAATACAAATGCAATGTTTATTAGAGTGCTATAAAAGCGGAGTCAACACTGGAAGCACAGACGTTAATCTAATATGACGCCTGTATCGTAGGAGTACAGATCGTAGGAATATCATGTAGTGTTTATTGCTTGCTTGTAAAATTAGAAAGCAAGCACCACAGCCACAATTGACGTTGCACCGTTATTACGCCTGCATAGGCTGTTTTTCCAAAGCAGTTTAGAGCCATGGCGTGGCTCTGTGGTAGAATACCTGATTTCCACGCAGAATGCTTGGGTTCGATTCCTGTTGGGATCCCAATTTTCAATCTTTCCATTTATTGGGTCAACGCTGCCGATGTCGGTTTTTATTAACGCTCTCGCATTTAAGTTACCAATGTCTGTTCTCGCCGTTCCTGGTTAGATATAAACTGTCAATCACCTGTGGCGCATACCCGTACACCGGGGCCCGTGGTAAACGGGTATGTGCCACACGTGTTTGGAGGAAAGGGTTTGACGACGTACGCGACAAGATTTTCACGTTATTCATGTCATGACCCGACAGTCATATTCGCCAAATCCTCTTACCCTCCCACGCCAATTTTGGTCTACCACAAGTTAAAGAGGCGATCATGAGAGCACCCAGGCGTAGGCGGCTAGATAGATAGATAGATAGATAGATAGATAGATACGTAGATAGAATCGCTCAAAGTGCCAGAGGTTCGCTAAGAAATGCTTCGCATTTAAAACATGTTGCATTACTTTGTTTTTAGCGACAATATTCGCGGCACAAATCAGAGCTTTTCCAGAATGCGCTGAGGTGCTGAGAAATCTAGAAATCGGAAAAGAAAAGCGGCAATCAGTTTCAAACGCGAGTAAACGTGACCGCATTTGGGGAAGGAAGGCTGTTTTAGCACTGTGACAAATACATACCTATGAAGGCGCATTTATGCTGCTGAGAACACAGCTCTAATGGAGGGAACCTTCTACACTGTAACTCAGTTGCAAAACATCTGTGTATATTTGCAGATAAACTTATGCATGAAAATGTTCCAACGCAAGTGTTGGGTCTCGCAAGATAAAACATATGCGCTTGAGGTACCCACACTCTGCTCTTTTGGTGATGAATGCGTGAAACAAGAGATGCGCTCAAAAGGGCTGCATCTTTTGCAGATCAGCTTTAGCAGTACGTGACACTAACAAAACACGACCACGATCAGTGCCTTCAGATGTGCTTAGCCAAACATGCCAAGAACATATGCCTGGAACACGTGGCAATAATTTCCACTGGCTCTTTTTAAACTGACGGAAGGTTTCTAGCTCGTCTGCATTTGCTACACAGCAGCTTGACATTCTTGAGCTTCGTGCTCATTTGCGCCACCATTTCAGATGCCGACTTAATCACAGCTGAGCTTGCCGCTCTCAGGTTGTAGAGCATGGCCTGATGCTTTACCAGGCCACCAACACCGTCACAAGAGTTCGTGCCATGCCCTGTGGCCGAAAAAATCCACTTTGTTGACATGTGATCTTTCTGACACAACTCGAACAACTGGTACTTGTTTTTGAAGTGACTGGCGGCGCCATCAGAAACATAGACAACATGCGTGTCAGGCTTCAGTTGTTCCCTTCATGTATTTGTGAAATATTTGTAATGCAAAACAGGCATGTGCAGCATCATGGCAAATGTCATCACTGATGACGGCAAAACTGTGGGTTGAATGCTTGCTTGTCACGACACACGTAAATATAGACACCTGTCTTTTGTGCCAGCGATACGACTGTACCTCATTCGGTAAAATGGCTGTCCAATTTTCGGTGAAATCAAAGTGAAGGATGCAAGATTCCTTTACTTGGTTTGCTTTGGCCTGGCGTATTGCTGATTCTTGAATGTGTCTTATGTAATCATGGGTAATCCCCTTGACAAACCGTAGACTTAGCTCTCGCAGAAAAGCACTTGCCTGTGCTGGTTTTTTTTTACTATATCTCCATTTTCCCATACTGCATAGGCTACCACAATTTCTTCAGGGATTCCCATACATGTAGCTGTCAGAGAGTCCTCCTTAGCACAATAATCACATTTGCCTAAAAAACAATCACTTGTAGGAGAGCTGCAAAGACACAGTGCTTTCAAGAAGTCGGCCGTGTAGGCACCATCGGTGACATCTTGTAAGGCAGAAACACACTCTATGGCATTAGCACAGTACATACAAAGTCACACTTCTTGCTGTGGTGCAACAAGAACCCACTTCGGCCTCAGAGAATAAAACTTTGAGAGCCCAATAGACGTGTTTGGATTAGCTTCTTTAAAGAGACGGTGAGCCTCTCGCACCGAACGGGTCATAAACCTTTTGGAACCTGCTCCTTTTTTCCATGAATCAAAACAGATACTACATCTTTTATGTTGGGACTCTGCCGAGAGCAGCCATAGTTATTTTGAGGTAGTAGGCTATAGCTGCCTGGACGTCCATTAGGTTGAGCCGTGTCCTTTTTAGCGCATTTGGTGCTGACCATATCCCGTGTTTTTTTCGCGCCAGCGTCGGGATCTGTATATCATGTAAGCTAACAAGTTTGGTATAAGCGCTTGGAGTTTTCGGCGCTCCAATTGGCTCGCCACAGTGTCAACAAACGCATTCGCTCTTGATACGAAGAGCACGCTTCATAGGTTTGTTTGAAGTTCTTAAACCGGGCACACACATTGCATTTTAGATCTGATGGTTCTAAATGGCGGTTACACACATTACGGTGGCATTTCACGGTCACCGTGGAAATGTTGCTAGGTTGGCTTTGCTCTGGATGAACGTTGCTATTTTGCGCATGCAGCTTCTCCAGTCGCATATGTGGCAATGCTTCAGGCGTATTTACGCACCGCTCTTGACTTCTGGCTTCCTCTCCTTCCGGCAAAAACTCATCAAGTGTGTCAGCTGATCAGATGAAGACAGCATATCTCTGAGGCGTCTGAAGCAGTTCTGGCAGACGTGGTCGTTGTCATGTGCATGGCGGGCAGCTTTCGGCAAAAGCTCCTGGAGGACAAACAGGCCGATGTCTTCGACTTTGCGGAAATTTCTTTGATAAGGTATTTTCTTTTTGTGCACCATCAGGTAATCTGCACAAAAAACTCTATCATGGCTGAAGCGGTCAGCCATCGCCACGCTCCTTAAGGCTCAAATCACTGGCAATGCCGCTATCATTACCTTACAAAGAAAGATGCGTGAAATCACCAGCACGAAAGTGATCTATCCGTCGTCTGTTCCTATGTCTCTCACCTTTAATGAGAGCAGACGTAAAACAGAGTGCGCAAGTATCCGCAGTGCGAATGCAAAACTGAAGTGTAGTATGTTCAAATGAATTTCACAAAGTATTTGTCGATAAAATCACAGCATGGCGTTACGTTTGTCCCGACTTTAAACCATATGATCTAAAGGATTGCCTCCGAGATGCGGCGTGCAGCAATTAATCTGTTGAGCAGACGACGGACAACAACTAGCCCTAAAGCGTGTTCTTCAGTCTAAAGCGGCAGTCTCCGCGCCCCAAATGATCAAAATTCGTTATGCATCGTTCGTGAAATCATTCCACATTTAATTCACTTAACCAAAATGTTGAAAACACATGGCCGTCACAGCAGTCGCATCCGTGTGGCAGTAATGGAGAGGCGCCCACATAAAAGAAGTCTCAGCGCTCGACGTATAAGCGCAAATTCAGGTACTGTGGAATACCGTGCTCAAAATAATTACTCCGATTCACTAAAACAGCCTTCCTTCCCCAAATGCGGTCACGTTTACTCGCCTTTGAAGCTGATTGCCGCTTTTCTCTTCCGATTTCAAGATTTCTCAGCACCTTAGCGCATTCTGGAAAAGCTCTGATTTGTGCCGCGAATATTGTCGATAAAAACAAAGTAATGCAACATGTTTTTCTATATTACTTTTTGATGACCTTCGGTTGTCTCTTTACGGGATTTTAAGAAAAATTGAAGATGGGGTTTTTTTAATATTCGCATTTCAGTAAGGTTCCCTTTCGCCGATATGAGAATTTGAGGCAATACATCAAAATATATATTTGCCCTACGGCAACAATATTTTATGCACTTATTGAACACACTATATTGCCACAACTCGTCAAGTTTCGAAGCGCTAGTTGCATTGCCTTCAGAGAACAAAAATGGCGAATATATAACCTTTTATAAAATGTCACATAATTAGACATTTTAAAAACTATTTTCCTTCGCTCTACAAACTTGAAACCGCATGAATTTATTCTTCGTTAGGCGTAAATTTCAGGAAAAAAATATTTCCCTTGTAACAATATTAATTGTGTTTTTATAGCATCTCAAACATTCGACAATGACAGTTGACAAAATTGGTTCCTCCGTGTTGGATAAGTTCGATGTTTTTTTTTCTCGTAAGTTATGCCGTTAATCATAAAACGAAGTTTACTTTCAGGCTACCTGGAAAGAGGTGTATAAAATATTAAATACTCAATCAAATCTAAAATATCAATTTTCGGACCCCTGTCGATCTCTCGTGGAATGACCCAGGACTAATAATTGATCCGTTTCTTCCCAGGCAAACACAGCAACAAGCAGAGCATGCGCTTCCTTAATAAGCTTAGTTCAACCGACACACACGTCTGTCAATTATAATTTATATATACATGCTGTACTACTTCCAATTAATCTTTGCAGTTGTATATGCACACTTACTGTTACTACCAGCGCATAATATGATTCGCTCAAATGCATTGCCTTCTCATAGGTTTTCTACAGAACTAAATCAAAGGTCTCAAAGGCCCATATATCTCAAGCCAGCTGCCCAGCCTGCATATGACTGTCCTCGTACGTACCATAGTTCGTTTCATTTATTTAATAAATACGTCCATGAGCAACTCAGGCGAGACTGGTCTAAGCATTTTTAGTAAGGTACCCCATGCGGTTACCATACGCTTAAATATAGCCGTGAAATAAACACTCGATACTTCACTATCAGCGTATCAATTTCGGTTCTTCAATAGACTTTTTTACTGATGCTTTTTGGTGCCCACGCATTGAGCTGTTAGCTTTGCTGTTTTGTATCTTTAACGACTAAACAAACAGCGCTACAGTACAACGCATGTGCATCAAAACGGCTTGTTTGGTGCATACGACGTTACGTGACCTTGTTAATTCGCTTCGCTATATAAAAGATTTAAAAGAAATCACAGCAGTATCCACGAAGTCAATGATGACGAGTGGGCGAAGCTCCGGGAGATCATTAACTGCGAATCGCCCCGTACATTGCCCACTCGATCATGCAAAGACGTGACAACACGTGTGTACGGTACATACAAAGTTGTTTATTAATCACACTGCGTATATGGTGTTGAGAGGAGGGAGGCGTTTTCCATTCATTATGACCGCCTTATGATAGGTGAAATGTAAAGCCAAAGGTTTTTGTATGGGATCCCACCTGAAATTTGAGAAGACGAGGTCAATGCAAGTCCCTCTGATCGAGCCTGAAGGAAGTGCGAAGCTGGGCAGCCTTCTTTGTTTCTTATTCGTTTCCTCTTTCTTTCCGCCTCTCTTTTTCTCTTTTCGATTTTTCTCCTTATTTATTCTTTATTTCTACTTTTCTTCCTACTTTTAATTTCTTTCTCTCTATTTCTCGCTTGCTTCCTCTGTTGCAATTCTCATATGTGGTTTTGCCTGCGCCCACTCGTCATCATTCGCTTCGTGAATATGCTGTGATTCTCAAATTTTCCTCATTGGCATCATCATCAAGGCGCTCGAAGAACAAGAGGAAGAAGACTTCTCTTTGGCACGAGCGGAGCTTCGCCCACTCGTCATCATTCACTTCCTGGATATGCTGTGATTCTGACATTTCCCTCCCTGGCATCATCATCAATACGCTCGAAGAACAAGAGGAAGAAGACTTCTCTTCGGCGCGAGCGGCGAGTACTAGCGTGGCTACAACGGCGGGACAACGGACACGCCTCGCTCCTAAGGAGCTTCGCCCCTAAAAGAAGAAGAGAGCTTTCGACTTCGAGTCGTCTTAGGCAAATGCGTACGCGTGGCTGCTCAATAAGAAACCCTATGAGTTCTTTTGCTAACGGTCGTCCCTGTAATGCCGTTTTTTTTTTGGTGGAATCGCCATGGCGTCTTTTATCTAGCACTGATGCGCTTCTATGGGACAGCGTCTCCAACAATGTCGCATGGTACGCGCATCCCGCAACCACTGAAGCTCGTGTTTGGCAAAGTTTGAATTTTCCTTATGTATACAGTAGAGCTGTGAACGGGCCGTATTTCCGAGCCCAAGCCCGGCCCGGGCCCGCTGACTTTGTCGAAGGCCCGCCCGAGCCCGACGGCAAAGGGCTGCGAGCCCGCCCGGCCCGGCCAGACGTACGAAAACACAATCCCGGGCACGGCCCGGCCCGGCTTTTTGAAGGTTCGCTGCGAAAACAAAACATCGTTTTCCGGTAATTTGGCATTTTGTTGAGCATATCAAATAACATCTAACGACACACGAAGAACAGTCTCTAATACACAGATTACAAATTGTCGTGCAATAACAGCAAGCAGTCCAACGATTCCGGCTTCAACGAAGTGCGGCGCTTTCGCATTATGTAGCCCGCCGAACTGAAGTTACGTTCGCTGCTTGCACTCGTCGCCGGAATTGCTAATATCTTTATTGGCAGCTTGGCAAGCTTGGCAATTTTATTTGCATCGCATACTTGCGAGAGCGGCACTTTTGCTATACAAGTAGATGGCCTCATAATGGAGTTCTCTCGCCAAAGCCGTCGCGTGTATGGGGTATGCCCATGAAGCGTCAGCTTGCACGAAGGCGATCTACGTCGGGTCGCTCATCGCTGTCGCGTGCATTTTCACTCATATGGGATTTGGCCTTAAATCTAACGCGAACAGTCGCGTGGCGCCGTCAGTAGCTAAGGTGGTGTTACTTCTCTGTTTGTCGGAGTGCAACAGAGTCAGTGCTTTACCTGCTCCCCTTTTTTTTTAAGTAGCGAATGGAAAAGAAAAGCGGTAAAGGGCGGTCGCGGAAAAGGCGCTGTATGCATGCTGGAAAACAATCGCCGCTCATTCTATATATTTCGGGCTTTAGTCGTGCTTTGCGCCGGGCCCGAGCCCGGCCCGATAACACTCCAAGTAGCCAGAGCCCGTCGGCCCGCCCGAGCCCGGCCCGCGGGCCGGGTCGGGCTCGGGCTTTCGGGCTACCCGGAGCCCGTGCACACCTCTAGTATACAGTCCTCCCTGACAGCTTTACGCCTTGTCCCGCAGAGAGCTTTTATTTCACTTCCACAAAATTGAACGAAGGCTTCAGACACGATGTGATCTTGCTACGTTTTGCACCGCGGGTGCAACTCATTCATGCAGTTCACGTATGTTCTTGTTTTGCAATCATGGGTGCGCACGTATACTCTATCTCACAAGCTGGTTGCAGCAGGGTGGAAGCGACGAGGTGTAAACAATTCACATGCTTGCGAAGCAATAGATTGTTCTGTTTGTGATTGTATTATAGTTGAAGAAGGTTAATATAAGTGCGTTAGTTTGGAACATGCTACGTCACAGGAATACGCGATACTCTACTCACGATTCACATGTACATCATAAGCATATAATTATTGTATCAGTAACTGCCGATAATTGTGATGGCGAACCAACATCGCAACGCCCACGCAGACACGATCGCCAGCTTTGACCCGAACTCGCGCTTGCTACTTGCCCACTGCCGTGACAGCAATAAATCAACAGGGAAATTGGCTATCGCTTTGCGTCATGTCACGCTGAGGACAAAGTATCAGGTACGTTATGTCTTTATTATTAAAATCAGCTCCTTAAGATCAGCTTATTATTAAGATCATCGTCCCCGAGAATTTGAGAAAGAAAATAAAGGCGTTTGGCAGTGGCACGTAAAGCTACGGCTCGCGTTCCCTGTGGGCGTCCATTCTCGTCACTAAGATAAAACTTCATTTGGCTGTAGTTGTACACATTCCTGAGGCTAAAATTACAGCGCAAACACACTTCATTGTCCTTCTTACTTCTTCTTTACGCCTTTGTCCCTGCACCCATCTGAATATAATTTCATGCCTTCGCGTATCTAATGCATTATCATTCTTTTTACACGTTTCAGTTTAGAGCAATTGTGTACGCGTGTGCGGTAAGTTTGCCTTGGGCTTATAAATGCATCGGCGTATAAAACCATAAAGTAGTTGTTAGTCAGCGCTTGTGCCATACGTTTCTTGTCTGCACGGTTCTCGTACCACACACGTGCGCCATCTATGAGACTGAAGTAGACGTGCCGCAGCTTGTCTGCCTTGTCTCAATTCTTGTGCACGGCAACAAATGGACTTCGCCTAGTCGTAGTAAACGAGTCAATGTTTGACATCCTCATCTACAGCGCCGTGAAAAGAATTTGGCGTTCGAGGATTGAGCAAAGTACAATGAAGCGGTGTTGTGCCTTCCGTACTGGTTGGGTTGGTGTCGTTTGGGATGGTCGGAGCCGCCATGTTGTCTGTGAGTATTCCAAACTCAGGGGCTTGTCCTCGAATCCTTCCTGCTGGCGCGGTGCACAGGCGTAACCACCGGCACGATGGTTGAGCTCTTGTTACTCGGAAAGGGTACGGTGCATAGATTACCCCGAACCACCAGTTTCTCACGTGCTATACGCGCTGTTATGTACCTTCCTAAAATAGTAAAATAACAACTCACACAATGCGAATTGCGCAACGAGTGGATCGTTGAATGCTTTCAGTTCATTACAAGGGCTCAGTTATTTTTCTTCATCATCATCAGCCACAACACAAAGAGCACATGATATCTTACAGATGTGTAGAGGGTACCACGCTTCTAAGCAGAATGGCGAATATTGGCATAGTGGATGCTTCCTTACTTCATAAAAATAATGATTTATGGCGTAGTGGGTACCTTGCAGGTTTACTGGTATTAGTTGCCCCAAGGGAGTTTACAAGCAGCTCTGGAAATACCGCTCTTTCAGCTATCGCTCTGACTGCGCTGCTTGTTCGGCGCGGGCCTGGCGATTTTTTTTCTTGTATGCAATAGCAGTATGCTTTTAATTTGGTTGTATTGCGAAGGCATTTCTACCTGCGTTTATCTAGAGACTGCCTGCATTGAAACTTGCAATATTGGGCAGTTGAATGTTCATGTTTAACACTCGCCTACCATAACTAGGACGATCTCGTCATGAAAGACAGTCGACATTACATGATATATATTAAAGAAATGAATTTATAGCGTGATGTGTGCTAGCGAGGGAGACACAAGAAAGATACTGATGGGCAGCTTTTTTTCCGATTATCATGCCGTCAGCGGCAGGCATGCCTTGGAATGGTGCATTGCCGTGCCGGAAGGACAGCGAAAAGCTTCATGGAACGCAGCGTGGTTGGCAAGTGTGACGTCGATGCGGTGCTTCGTTGACATCAGCTTGTAGCGACGAAGCCGCTTCTGTAGGTGCGGAGAGTCGCACAGTGTCATGGCCCAGTGGACGAAAAACATCTGAGGCTTCGTCAGCTGTTGCTTTCCCTCGAACAGGACAGTGGGAAGAGGAGACGCATTAGCGCGCGTAGTCATATGAAGCAGAGCCGAAGGTTGGATAAGCTCACGAAGCAGGTCCGGCATGTGGCTGTCGTACTGCGTGGTGCCGAGGCGTCGCGCAAGACAACGCAGCTTGGACGGTGAAGTGCGAATCAACTCGTTCGGTTCACCGGGCAGCACGGAGCGTAACAGCGCTTCGACGATCGGTGCAGCCGCCTGCACATCACCGAGGGGCCGTTGTTTGAGAGCCAACGACAGCGCAGGCGACACATATACCACGTTCGGATCGGCGAAGTAATCTGCGATCATTGAGAATGGTTCGTCTTGGTGTCGGGAGTCAAGACCATCGTTGGGATTATCCAGAACCCAAAAGGCGTTGGGTCTCGCAGATTGCACCTTGAGCAAAGCATCGAGGAAACCATCTTTGGCTGGATACAGGGAGGGGCCACGTGGACAGTGTTCGGAGCTAGGAGCGCCACCTCTCGCCAGACGCGCCTGGAGCAGCGTTCGGGCACGCCTCAATCCGAGACCCTTCTGGCGCCAGGGCAGCGTCTCGACTACAGCCGCTGTAGCTCGCTGGGCGGAGATGAAAAGTGCATCGGCACTGTCTCCTGGCTTAGGTGGCGCGTACTGCGTCTGGCCCGGCTCCAATGCCGCAAAGAAGCGAAAAGCGAACGGATGCAAGTGTGCCAACAGCCGTAAACAACCAGCGAGCCGTGGGGGCGCGGTGTCAGCCCAATGCGTTAACGGCAGCAGGAAGTTGGCATCGGCAGGTAGCAGTGGTGCCAGGTGCACCAGTGCCCTGTAGCCGAGGTAGTTGAAGAGCACTGCCGCACTCGCGCTGCCCAGCGTGTCGGTGGCGAGAGCCAGCTGTTCGGGCTCGTGCACCAGCAGGGTCTTATTAGCCAGTGATAGCAATGTGGAATCGTCCCGCACGATGGCCAAGTACTCTGCCCAGTTCCACTGGCGCGAACGCGGCAGGTCGCCGAGAGCGATCAGTCTCGCTCCGTAAACAAACGCTTCGCGAGGCTGTGCCCTTTCCAGCGCCTCCTCTAGCTCTACGATGGCTGCCGCAGCGGCACCCCAGTACGGCGTGGTACCACCTGCGTACTTCGGCACAGCACCCTGCAGTAGACTTAGTGCCCGTTCGACGGTGCGCACGTAGCTGCCGATATCTTTCGGCGGTAGAGAGAGCTGATGAAGGCGCAACGGTAGCGGAGTCCTGTCAAGCTGCATCGTGATGCGACCGAAGTGCCGACGAAGGGAAAGACGCACAATGGGGAACACGCCAAGCTTCAGGTCCAGCAGTCCAGCTAGGTCCGATGGCGACCGATCAAGCGGCCGCGCGTGCGCAAGGGGCCAACCAGACAGTCCAAGCGACCGCAAGAGGCGCCCCGTCTGCTGCCAGTCGGCTGCCGCTGCTGGTCCCATGCAGGCACGGTGGAAGTCGAGGCCAAGCAACGCGTAGTGTCCCGGGCATGAGCCACGCAGCAAGGTCTCTGAGAGTGCTGGAAAGCTGGATAGCGACGCGTTGACTTGCGATGCGAGTATCAGCACTACCTGCTGGTGCGGCAGCGGTCGGGCGTGGTTGTGCCGCGAGCATACGAAGTCGTAGAAGCTGCGGCACGCTGTCGCCTCTGGTTTGTCTTTTTTTCGTCCCACGAGATGGCGGTTCTGGCAAGGCGTCGAGTTGCAGCTGGCGGTGTTTGTGGACTGGGGCCGTTGGCGAGCCACGGCGACCGAGAAGAGAACCGTACCAACGCAAGACATTGCCCCGATCACAGCGATAGCGGCCGCGGTACGGTAGCGTTTCTGAACCATTACGCACCGGTCGACGAGCTCTCTTCTTCTGAGGCCGAACGCGCCAGCAGTGCGTGCATTCCACCGATAGAAATAATTATGATGATGATTATGATGCTCCAAGGTTCATCGGCATCTTCACACTCCGGGGCACTGACAAAGCCTCCAGCGGGCATATATAAGAAAAAAAAGTCAGTTTATGCCGGAAGTGAGGACTACAATTACCATAAATAGTTTTTACTAATGATTATTAGCGTAGGTTGTAGCTTGGTTTCTTGGTAGCGGCGCTGAACCTACTACACAAGACTGGCGGGTGGGAGCAAGGAAAGAGGATAACGGATCACGTATAATCACTCAGGACAGTTTGATAAAGTTTGACCAACAAACCAATCTCTTGTGGGATTAGTCTAAGTGATGCGTAAGCTTTTCCTTCAAAGCTAAGACTCTATATCTCACAGATTTCGGCGGCGACGTCGCACGTGAAAAAAATTACAGCATATCCACGAGTGAATGATGAAGAGCTTGGGCGAAGCTGCTGAAGCAATCATGGTTACACCGTGAAATGTTCAGTGGTTTCGCCCAGCAGTAATCAAAGCGATACGCCGCTTTGATTACTGCTGCACTCGCTTGGCGGCAGCCTCTCGAGCTCGCACCTCCGGATCCTGCCGACGAGCACGAGACGCAGCGGCCTTCCGCACCCGGCGCTCCTCGTCGTCCATGGTCCGCCAAGCAGCACGATCCGGCAAGCGCACTCCTCCACGTACGGCGACGATCAAGGAGAATGAGAGATAACGGGCGCAGCAGCCAATCTGAGAGCAGCGGCACCTATAACGCCATCTAGCGTGCATTTATCCAACCGCCATGTTGCACACATCTCTATGGGACAGCGCCATCTAGTATACCGTCACCCAAACTGCAGTTTGCATGCATCTCTATGGTACAGCGTCATCTATTCAATGATACGGGAGACGCGACGGCGGGGGTACGCCGGATGGAGCGACGACCGACCAGGTGATGCTATAAGGAGCTTCGCCCCTAAACATTCGGCAGATCCCACGCGTTGTGAGAATCGGTTTCAGGCGAAGCATTCAGCGAGTATTTATATGCTGTATTTTATGGCTTTGAGCCAAGCGTTACGAGTTGGATCGACATGTTTTAGGTGCGACGCGAGTATTTCCAGGCCATTGGCCTGGTAATCCGCACTCACACTACGCATGCACAACTCTCGTCCTTCTCGCTCTCCAACAGCTGCGCGTTACTCTCTCCACTTCTCTACCAGCACCTGCTTGCGCTTCTGCTCCGTTCTCGCTTCTGCTCTCGCGGCGCATGCGCTACTCTCCTCCTCTAGTCTCCTCTCCTTCAAGTGGTAGAGCGCTGCGCGCGTTCAGTCCAGCGCCAAGCATCACTGAAAGGGAGCTTGCTGAACTGCTTGCCGCCTCTTTCGCGCCTCCTTCCCCTCCTAGAGCGGGGAGCGCTGGCGGTGTCACGACAAACGCCGCACTCCCGCTCCCTCCCGTGGATCCCATCACCTCAGCTGACATTCGCTCTCTCTGCAAGGAGGACTTCTCCCTCTACGAACTGGAACGGGTTCTCCTCAGAAAGCGCAAGCGCAGCGCCCCTGGAGCGGACAAAATCACTCATCAGCTGTTGAGAAACCTGGATGCCTCCCAGCGCCCACTCTTGTTGGATGCATTCAACAGAGTTTTCTCCAGTGCTGTCCTCCCGGAAGAATGGCGTTCCGCGACTGTGATCCCTGTCCTCAAACAAGGCAAACCGCCGCGATCGGTGACGTCATACAGGCCCATCTCTCTCACTTCTGTGGCGGGCAAAACTATGGAGGAGATGGCTCTTTACCGGCTACAGTGGATCGCGGAGGTGCGCAACGCTTTCCCACCAGAGCAGTGTGGATTCCGGCCACATCGCGCGACCATCGACTGCATTGCTGCAGTTGTGAGCACCCTCGAGCAGGCCCTTCACGATGGAGAAATGGCCATCCTACTGCTCCTTGACAAAGTCGGCGTTCGACTCGCTCCCCCACTCGTCTATCCTCAGTGCTGTGCACGCGCTAGGTGTTGAGGGCAAACTCTTGAACTACGTTCAGGCCTTCCTCACTGACCGAACGTTTACTGTGCGCGTGGGCGGGGCGACAAGTGCGCCGCGATCTGTCAGCTGTGGCGTCCCACAGGGCAGCGTCCTCAGCCCGTTTTTGTTTAATCTGGTACTCGCGCCGCTCGTCAAGTGCCTACCAGAAACGGCTGTGTTCCCTGTTCGCGCAGTGGTGTACGCTGATGACGTCGCATTGTATGTGCGTGGACCGACCCGAAAGTGCTCGGTGGTGCGCGCTTGCATGCAAGAGGCCCTCCAATGTGTGGCCGCCTTCGTGAGAAACATCGGCCTCACGATCTCGGCGCCGAAAACCAAGGCCCTCGTCGTCCACCCTCGTGCTGAAGCCCGACGACGTCTTCCGTGCCTTCAGCTGGATGGTGCACCAATAGTTTGGAGTAGCAACGTCCGCTACCTCGGCCTGACGATAGACAATCGCCTCCGATGGTTCCCGGCGGTGCGACGTGTACGACAGACGACGCGTCGCGTGGAATCGGCCGTGCGCCAACTACTCGCAGGCGGCAACGGCTGCCCCGCTGCCTTCGCCTGCACCATCTACGAGGCGATGGCTCTGTCTGCCATGCACTACGCACTGCCGATCTGCAAACTCCAGGTGCCACAGTACCGACTGATCGACCAGGACCACCGCCGAGTCATCCGCATGTGTCACGGAATGCCTCGTGGCTCTCGTGTGGCCGAGACCCTCGCGGAGGCTCGTGCGTGGCCTGCGTCGCTCACGGCGGACCTGCGCGCATTGTGCCACTTGCAGCGTCTCCGCCGAGCGCCTGATACAGGTCCCCTCCTCTCGCGGTTACGTGCTGTGCCAAACTCACGTGTCGGTCAACTTATCGACGTGTACGACGGTGTTGTGGCTGACGACCCCGCACGCCTTTCGCGCTGGCCACCCCCTCACCGGCGAGTGCCCCTTCGAGTGAACTTGCACCTGCCGGGCATTCGATCCAAACGCCACACCCCCATCAGTGCCATTGCTCAGGAGGCCGCGGCGCGGATGTATGAGGAGCTGGCCGGGAGGACGCAGGTGTTCACCGATGGGTCCGTCCTGCAGGATCGCTCAGCCGCGGCCGCCTGCATAGCCCCTCAGCTCAGCTTGGAACGACAGTGCCGCTTGCGATACTGTGCATCCTCAACAACAGCTGAGCTAGTCGGGCTCCAGCTGGCTGCAGACCTCCTGCGCAATTCGCCGGCCGTCACGAGCGCAGCAATCTTCTGCGACTCGAAACCTGCCCTCCGCCAGCTCGCGAGGGAGGAACGAGGCCCCCTTCTTGCTCAGCGTGCCGCTCTCAGCCTGCTGGCCCTCCAGGAACGAGGCTGTGATGTGGTCCTTCAGTGGCTCCCTTCACACGTCGGCATCGCGGGAAACGAGGCTGCAGACGAACTCGCAAAACGAGCACACTCCGCCGAGACTTCGCTGACGGATTACGCCAGCTCGTTCGACTCGGCACGCAACAACCTTCGCCGGGAGCTGGTGCGCGAGCATCCTGACGCACGGGTCGCCTCCGGACACCCCCCTCCTCCATCCCAGCCACTGGTTTCACTCGCCGCGAGCGCGCGCTTCTTCTTGCCCTGAGGACCGGTTCTGTGTGGCCCGCGGAACGCAGGCATCGTCTTCGCGGCGCCTCTGCACCGAACTGCACCGATTGCGGCGCGATCGAAACCCTGTGCCACCTATTGTTTGACTGTCCTTCTCTCAACACTGCGCGGAAGCGGCTCGCCATGAAGTACCGCCTCGTCGGACTGCCGTGTGCGACCCTACAGGACTTGCTCCATCCCACCGGCCACGTGCACCGTCGCCGATCAGCCCTTGCGGCCCTACTCGCTTTTCTCGAGGATGCCGGCCTAGTCGAACGAATTTTCTAGCCGCTCACCACGGTGACTCGGACGCCCGTTCTCCTGCCCCCCCCCCCCCCCCCACCCCCTCACTATTTTTTTTCCACTCATACCTGTCTTTTTCTTCTGTTGCCATACTCTTTTCGCTCTCACTGTCCCTTTAATCCCCAATCCACCGTGAGTGTATCGGTTGAGGTGTCCTCACTTGAGAGACAGTTATCGTTCACTCCACACCCAATTTCCATTTTCATTTCCTTCTTCCTTTTAAGAATCACCTCCCCCCCCCCCAGTCCAGCGCTTGCTTGACTCCTCTGAAATGCGGGCTCGACATGCCGAAATTCTCTCCTGCGCAGCGCCCCGATGAGCGCCAGCACATGCGCGTCCCCTCCCCCTCTCTCTCCTCTCCTACGCTGCCCCCCTCTCGCGCGCCTGTCAACCGCGTTCCCCGCTCGCCCTGTGAGAATTAACGGCCCCAGGCTAGGGTGAAGACACGACGCGCGTAGTGTTCCTCTTCGCGTTCCACGACGCGAGGTCGGTAGCATGCCCGAGGTCGGTAGCATGCCCAACGAGCGCCAACGTAACGCGATCGTGCAAGTGCTCCGGCTTCGCGTCGCCTCATGGTCCCCTTTAGCGGGAGATGGTGGAACTTTTCTGTAAGCGTAGTAGCTGTGTGCACATCGTGGGCTTACCAGGCATATCGACAGCACTGGCAATTAAAGGGTAACTTATGGTGCGACGTAACGTCAGCTCTCGCGTTAGAGTACAGTACTCATGGATTGAAATGGGAAAATTTAGGGCTAAGTAACGCACATACTTTCGTTTTCACCGTCTTCAGTTCCAGTCATATCGGCGTAATTTCGACTAGAACGTGTAGGTAAGAGCCAACATTATTTTCAGAGACCAGATTCGTCGCGACTTGATGTGACCATCTGAAGCAATTGCGCGTACCAATCGTGATAGTAAAAAAAATTGTCATGTCGCGTTTGAGTGATTCTTAGAAATAAAGTAACAGGAAGTGAAGATAAACCGCTAAAGCGGACCGTGAGGTGATGCGAAGCCGGAGCACTTGCACGATCGCGTTCCGTTGGAGTTCGTTGCGCATGCTACCGACCTCGGTCAGATTGTTATCGAACCAAAGTCGGTCGCACACGTTGCAGCTGTGCCCGAAGCTCCGGTCGAGAAATTCGCGCTGGAACCGGGCGTCGGCACCGTCGAAGCCCGGGCGTTGAAATTGTCTAGCGAGGCGTTCTGCACGGGCATTTGACTCGCGTCGTCTGTCCGCGGCCGACGCGTTGGCTCGACGCTGACGCTTGGCTTCGACGTCGGCGTTGCGTACGGCGGGGTTTTCTTGCCGACGCTTCCGTTGCGTTTCGGCATGTCGAGCACGCGTTTCATACGTAGCAGTTTCCCGCCGACAGTGCCATTTGAGATTTGAGCTGGGCTTCCCTAGCCCGGAGCTCGGGGTCCTTCAGCGTAGGCTCGACGCTTCGGCGCGTCGAGCCTTCCGCTGCTCCGCGATCTCGGCAGGCCTTAAATGCTCTGTTATACTCCGACGTCCGACGCGAGCGCCCGCGAGGACGTTGAGTTTCGTCACGCCGAGCCGGCGACGCTACGCCAGGCGCAAATCGGTCTCCGCTACAGTCGAGCCGGCTCCAACGCGCCGGTGCGATCGCATCTAGAGGAGCGCATGCGCAGTAAAGTGAAGAACGCCCGCGCCACCTGTCGGGAACCGAAAAAACAGCCCGCGAAGCAGGTTCTTGTATGTACATGCAAGTCCGGCGCGGCCGGCGCGAAATGCAGGAGGATCTATTCGGAGCCGAGCGACGCCCGAGCGCGCCAGCAGCCGTCAGCCGCGTCGGCGGTTAGCCGTTTTTGCTGACGTAACGTCGCCGTGACGCTCGCGCGCGCTCGTCGACGTTACGCTGGAGTATATAAGAGCCTTTAAGGTATTACTGCAAGTGGCGCCGACGCTGACGTTCGAACTCATGACACCGGCGCTGTGACTGAGCGTGTGTACGACTTAACGCGAGCCTTTTATCTAAACGAGGAGAGGGAGTGGCGAGGGGGAAGGAAGAAGGAAATGGGAGAGGGGGAAGTGGGGAGGGGTGGTGGGGAGTGGGAAAGGAGAGGGGAGATTGGGTGGGAGAGGAAAATGGGAGAGGGGGAGTGGTGAGGGGGAGGGTAGTGGGAGTGGAGAGGAGGTGTGTGGATAGGGTTTGCGCATGCGCACTAAGGGTGGTCACGCCGCACACCGTTTGAGCTCCTCCGTAAGATGCTTCGCATCTAAAAAGAGCCCCGCAATTGTCTCTCTCTGAGGAGGACACCCAAGCAGTAGATCTCAGGGGGAGGGATAAGGAGGGATGAAAGGAATGATAGGAAAGATTGGGGAAATCGGTTAAAGAAGTTCGCGAACGGGGCCATGATAGGCGAGAAGACTTGGGCACGAAGACATCGCGGACGGGGCGAAGCCGCGATTGGCGAGAGGTGCTCGGCGAGCAGGCATCGCGGACGAAGCAACCGGTCTGTCGTGCAAATCCTTCGAGCGACTCCCATGTCGCGTTTGAATCGGTGTGTCTGTGAATCTGTATACATACGTCAGTATTATCGAAACTATGTGCACTTTATGGTGCAAACATGTGAATATCATACGTAACTTTCGTTAATATACTCCTCCGCGGTCGAGCAATGCTTCAATACAGCTTGCTGAATCATAAGAATACAAATATAATGCTCATTAGACTGATATAAAAGCGGAGCCAACACTGGAAACACTGACGTTAATCTGATATTACGCCTGTATCGTAGGAGTACACATGTGGCGCTTGTTGCGTTCTGGTAAAATTAGATAGCCAGCACCACAACCGCAAATGACTTTGCACCGACATTACGCCTCCATAGCCTGTTTTTCCCAACGAGTTCATAAGCCTTGGGTTCTATTCCTGCTGGGATCCTAATTTTAGGGGCGAAGCTCCTTAAGGCGGCACCCGTTCGTCCCTCGTAGTCGTAGTCGTAGTAGTAGTGCGTAACAACTCTTACGCTTTGACCTCCAAGGTTCTGCCGGTGGGAGATTTTTCCTGTGCGTTGTTGAACAATAAAAAATTCGCAGCGTGCGCGTTAACTAAAAGCCGAATTCTTCTGTCTCTCATTCCCCATTAGCAGCCATTGGCATGTTCCAGTAGGAAACGTTAGTAGAAGTAGAAGTGTAAGTGTTAGCTAAAAGCCGACTTCTTCTGTCTCTCATTCCCATTAGCAGCCATTGTTTACCTCCAAGGTAGTGCCTGGTGAGATTTCTCCTGTGCGTGATTAAACAATAAAAATTTTGTTCAAAACGCCGTTGATTGATGAAATAAACCTACGAAAGACGCCAGATGTCTTGTAAAAGCAAAACGAAAGAACGCCAGATGTTTCTAAAGCAAAGCGAAAAGACGCCAGCTGCTTAACGAAAGACGCCACATGTTTTCTAAAGCAATGGTTTTCTAAACAATGAAAATTCACAGCGTACATGTAAAATTAAAGTGAGCTGCAAGTCGTCATAACTCATCGAACCTTTAGTACAAACGCGCCCGATCTCACGTCGGTGATGATGTACTGGGCAGAATTCACGGAAGATTCACGGTTTACCGATGAACCTCCGCAGCTTCGCCCACTCATCATCATTCACTCCGTGGATATGCTGTGATTTTTAGGGGCGAAGCTCCTTAAGGCGGCACCCGTTCGTCCCTCGTAGTCGTCGTCATCGTAGTAGTCCGTAACAAGTCTTACGCTTTGACCTCCAAGGTGGTGCCGGTGGGAGATTTCTCCTGTGCGTTGCTGAACAATAAAAAATTCGCAGCGTGCGCGTTAACTAAAAGCCGAATTCTTCTGTCTCTCATTCCCCATTAGCAGCCATTGGCATGTTCCAGTAGGAAACGTTAGTAGAAGTAGAAGTGTAAGTGTTAGCTAAAAGCCGACTTCTTCTGTCTCTCATTCCCATTAGCAGCCATTGTTTACCTCCAAGGTAGTGCCTCGTGAGATTTCTCCTGTGCGTGATTAAACAATAAAAATTTTGTTCAAGACGCCGTTGATTGATGAAATAAACCAACGAAAGACGCCAGATGTTTTGTAAAAGCAGAACGAAAGAACGCCAGATGTTTTTCTTAAAGTGTAGTAGTAGTAGTTGTATGTAGCCACCTCGCCCGATCGTCAACGGGCGAGGTGGAACGGCAACGGCGCGAGGACCCTGCCGTACGAGAGTTAAATCACAGTAAAAGACATACTTTGCGGGCGATACACTCTAGTGAGCTTTCAACTTTTCGTCTTAATGTACATGATAAAGAAATTATTTCTACGAAAAACGCAAGGCACACCTTGAGCAATATATTTGGTTTTGGGACGCTAAATGGAACCATGAGGCGATGCGAAGCCGGAGCGCTTGCACGATCGCGTTCCGTTGGCTTTCGTTGGGCATGCTACCGACCTCGCGTCGTGGAACGCGCGTCCTGTCTTCCCTCTAGCCTTGCCTTTAATTCGCACAGGGCGAGCGGGGAATGCGGTCGCTCTTGGCGCTCTTTCGCTCGGGAGCGGACTTCTTCCTTGCATTTCACCGATCACAAGTGATAATGAAGGGACCACGTAAACCAACAGTACAATAAAAGTTTGATGTTTAATATATACACGATGCTTCACACTCTTTATATTATGTACTGGGCGCATTTCACGGAAGAGTTTCACGGTTTACAGATGATTCCCTCCGTAGCTTCGCCCCACTCATCATCATTCACCCCGTGGATATGCTGTGATTTTTTTGTTCTTTCCATTTGTCAGGTCAACGCTGGCGATGTCGGTTTTTCTTAACGCTCTCGCCTTTAAATTACGAATGCCTGTTCTCTCCGTTCCTGGGTATATATAAACTGTAAATCACGTGTGGCGCATACCAGTATACCGTGGCCCGCGGTAAACGGATATGTGCCACACGTGTCTGGAGCAAAGGATTTGACGCCGTACGAGACAGGATTTCGATCATGAGAGCACCCAGACGTAGGCGGCTAGATAGGTAGATACGTAGATAGAAACGCTCAAATTTCCAAAGGTTCACTAAGAAATGCTTTCCATTTAAAACCCGGGGCCAACAAGCGTGCAGAAATGTGGCCCTCGAAGATGCGCCGGGCACAAGCGTATTTGTATGCACCGCTTTCCAATAATTGATGCTGGCCGCCGGATCCGTGGACCTTACCACCGTTTGCCATTAAACTTTATACATGAAGCAAATTATCATTTGCATATTGATAACACCAATGACTATACCTAAGGGCAGGCTTTCGAAAAAAAAAAACGCCAGGCCAGCGCGGAAAGCGCAGAACAGCCACAGCGAAAGCTGAAAGAGTGGCATTTCTAGAGTCAGTTGTAAGTTCTCTTGGAGCTACTAATGCAAGTACACTAGCAAGGTACCATCGACGTTATAAATCATAATTCATGTGTACACTGTAAAAAATTTTTCTTGAAAAAAAACAGAAATTGTCTGGCAGCTGGCCTGCCAGAAAATTTCTGTTCTCTTTCTGTTTTCTGTTTTTACGTTTTTGTAATTTTACATCTCTTCTGTTCCTGCTAACAGAAAATTTCTGTAATTTCCATGGCTTTTTGCGTTTTCAGTAACAGAAAATGTCTGTAATATTACATGTATGTTTTTGTTCTCCGCAACAGTAAATTTCTGTAATTTTGAAAGGCTTTTTCTGTTGTCAGTAATAGGAAACTTCTGTACCTTGACATAGATTTTCGGTTCTCACTAACAGCAAATTTCTGTAATTTTACTACTCTTGGTATCCTCTGTGATTGGACACGTTTTTTTTTCATTTGTTTAGTACAGGAAGTTTCTGTAAATAAGATGGCTTTCTGCTTTAAGTAACAAGAAATTCTGAAATTGTATTCTTTCTCATGGGAGCACCGTCAGTTGACAAAAATCTGGCAATTTGACAGCTTATGCAATATTAAAATGTATGTGGTGCAAGAATAGAAAATCTCACAGACAGAAAGCACCGCAATATTTTGCATCTGCATTGTCCCCTTTATAGCACGCATCCTTTCTCACAAATTCGTTAATTCAGTACACCATAGAGTGAAATGCGAACAAGTTTATTGACATGGAACATAGAAGTTCAGGCAGTTGCCAACATGTGTATCTTAAAATACGAGAGATGCCCACATTATCACAAGCGGCCACTATGCGTTATTCGAAGGTGGCAGGTTCGGTCGCTGCCAGCGCTATGTTATCTTTTCATCCACTTTGCTTTCTTCACATTTGCTTCGTAATGACTACAAATAACATCACCTATACTTGCCTTGGCTTTCTTGTCTGTTAGTTGTACAATTCCCTTTCCCTCACTATGCCCCCAGTATCACAAGGGGTCCAGATTCAAGAATCTCCCGGGGATATTGTTCGAGTTGGCCGGCACATATGTTTAAAAGTCAAGTCCTTGAGGGAGCTAATCAATAACGCCACTTTCGGGTTCAGATTGTGCTGTTTCCCACGTGTATGCTCAGTCTTTGTGCCCTTTCCGGAACTGGCAGTGGCATTTGACCTAAAAAGAAGAGGCAATTCTGTTTAGCAGTGCACAAGAACCTAACTATTCTTTATTCTTAGATACAGTGTAACTACAAAGGCACCTACTTGCTGTTCATTAAGAATATGCTTTTCTGCATGCGTCCATCTCAAGTTAAATTACCATCACTTTAAATGCAATATTGCCACATGAGTCTAAAATGACACTCCTAACCTTTATAATACTAAAATTAGAATCTGGACCTTTTAATGTCTAAGTACTGACAGCCAGTTTGCTTGTGGATACTCGCGAGCAGTATACCATAAAACAGCTAGCTTCTCATTGAAGGCATTATGGTTTAGTTTTAGTAATTTTGTTCCAAAACGCTTTCTTTTCATGTTACCTAAATGAAGCCATCTCAATAAATAATGGTATTCTATGTGAGCAATATACATACATGTTTTTTAACGTTACCGGAAAGCTAAAATTATTGGCCATAGTATTGTGTCCAAGATTTAGTTTCAATCTCACCTATGAGTGAACTCCAGGATAAGACTTGCCTCTTTTGTGTAGGCAACGTTGACGCAAAGTGTGCCAGGAATAATATCTTGAACGCCTCTCTAGGACTGGATGCTTGTATGAGAGGGACGTTATCAATGCAAACTGTGAAGGACTTCGCTGTCAGGAAACCACCACCTGGAAGTTGAGAATTTGGGTTCCATATTTACTCATATTTAGAAAGGGAGAATAACACACCTTTAGCAAATATGAAAGGCCAACTTGGCGTTTCCTCAATATCATCATCACAGGTGGTATCCTTGAATAAAAAAACGAGCATTGATGGAATAAGTAGACACGGGGCAAAATAGAATTTATTAATAACAGGAAACAGCGCGGGCAAACGGGACAACAAAGGCTGACAGGACTTTCTTGTCCCGTTTGCCCGCGCTGTTTGCTGTTATGAAGCCAAACCAACAAGCTCAAACTCATACCCTTTTAAACAATTAGTTAAAGTGGGATGTTCGCACATATTTTAACACTGCGTACTCTCAAACACTTTGAGCGCCCGAACGATGCTTATCAAAAAGCACAATGCAAAAAAGAAGATAAAAAATCAACAAGTGATTTTCAGGCTGTATTAACACCGAATCTCTTGCCCTAAGTGGAAGTAAAATGGCGCATTCTGAAAATGCTCGTCTGTACCGTCTGCACCGCGATGTATAAATAATTGGATATTCCAAATTGTGCTCATAATAAAAACATAGCCCATCTGACAAATATCTAAACTTGCAGAAAGGCGGGAGATTACCGATTGGCGTATTCAAAAGCAGCAACGTCGAGAGGAACATGACGGTGATAAATGATTTATTTGATGAGCAAAAAGCCGAACAGGTCGACGGGGCTTAACTGGCAGCACACGTGAAATGCGCAAGATGAAAGTAGTGCCGAATAAAAAAAGGCCAGTTTGGTGCCGAGAAAGACATGCCCTGTAGTCACAAGTAAGCGCTTACACTACACTCAAAATCCAGCGCCAAATCACGGCGCCGATACCTTCAACGGAACAGAAATTCATCAAAAGCCGCACCAACCCTACCCCAACACCGGAAAAACGCTTGCAAGAACAGCCAGCGTGTGTCGAACCAGTAAGCGCTTACATCACATTCAAAATGCAGCGTCAAATCACGGCGCCGATACCTTCAACGGAACAGAAATTCATCAAAAGCCGCCACTTCTTCAAAGCACCCACCCTCCCCCCACGCCAGCGAAACGCGTGCAAGAACCGCAAGCGTGTTTCGAACCAGTAAGCGCTTACATCACATTCAAAATCCAGCGTCAAATCACGGCGCCGATACCTTCAACGGAACAGAAATTCATCAAAAGCCGCCACTTCTTCAAAGCACCCACCCACCCCCCACGCCAGCGAAACGCGTGCAAGAACAGCAAGCGTGTTTCGAACCAGTAAGCGCTTACATCACATTCAAAATCCAGCGTCAAATCACGGTGCCGATACTTCAACGGAACAGAAATTCATCAAAAGCCGCCACTTCTTCAAAGCACCCACCCTCCCCCCACGCCAGCGAAACGCGTGCAAGAACAGCAAGCGTGTTTCGAACCAGTAAGCTCTTACATCACATTCAAAATCCAGCGTCAAATCACGGCGCCGATACCTTCAACGGAACAGAAATTCATCAAAAGCCGCCACTTCTTCAAAGCACCCACCCTCCCCCCACGCCAGCGAAACGCGTGCAAGAACAGCAAGCGTGTTTCGAACCAGTAAGCGCTTACATCACATTCAAAATCCAGCGTCAAATCACGGCGCCGATACCTTCAACGGAACAGAAATTCATCAAAAGCCGCCACTTCTTCAAAGCACCCACCCACCCCCCACGCCAGCGAAACGCGTGCAAGAACAGCAAGCGTGTTTCGAACCAGTAAGCGCTTACATCACATTCAAAATCCAGCGTCAAATCACGGTGCCGATACTTTCAACGGAACAGAAATTCATCAAAAGCCGCCACTTCTTCAAAGCACCCACCCTCCCCCCACGCCAGCGAAACGCGTGCAAGAACAGCAAGCGTGTTTCGAACCAGTAAGCGCTTGCATCACATTCAAAATCCTGCGTGAAATCACGGCGCCGGTACCTTCGACGGAGCGTGCATTCATCGAAGGCCGCCACTTTTTCAAAGCACCCACCCTTCCCCAACGCCGGAGAAACGCGTACAAGAACAGCCAGCGGGCTTCAAACAAAGCCGCTTGTGCATAGCGTCGAAAGTTCGAGAACCTAAGGCCCCCGTGACGCCGTCTCAAACGACACTGCTTTCACCGGCGCGTCTGCCGACGACGCCGAACTGGCTCAACATCTTTACCGAACCGCTGCTGTACTGTGAACAGATGACTCATGCCAACTCTCCCGAACCCAGGCGCGAACCAATAAGCGCGCAGAGGCGTGTGGGTCGGCCAGTCAACGAAGAAGCTAGTAAGCCAGAAGTGAGGAAAAACACTATCAGACTGTGGCACTGAAAATAACTTATCTGTCGCCACGCATACATATCTCGTAGTAACGCAAACTTCAAAAAAAAGGAAACAGAAAAAAGGAGAGGAACAAAAGACAGGCGCTACACTCTCTACGCTACACGTGCGCGAATTTCATGCACGTGTGGTGCAATGCACTTTCAGGCCTTGGGCTTGGCGTTCGATATATCGAATGTGCAGCGAAGAGAAGCACTATATTTGCGTGCACTAGCCCAACATATTTGCATGGAATTCTACAACTGTTTCACAGGCACAACAATTCGTGTGGTTCAATATATGCGTGTTCGACTGCATTTTTTCGATAAGTGCTGTTCATGTAGAGGGCACAGAATCGTTACGGTAATATGAAACGGGTTGAGGCGTTGCTTAAAAGGGACACTGCGTCGCGTCACTTTTTTAAATGATTATATTATCGAACAGAATCTCGAGCGATACATTTCACTAAGGCAGACACATTAGCGCTGCCGTGTCAAAGACCCTCTATAGTTCGACGTAACTTCGACGCGTGCGCACGCTCGGCACAGCCACGCTACGCTATTCAAACGTATAGGCACCGTACAGTCGAATTTTCCAGTGCGACTGCAGCGCCAGAATGCAAAACCTAGCGGACAAAAAACGCAATAATGAGACGGGGTTGCTCAAAATGGAACGCGATGTGCGCGTCTCCCTCTCTGAATGAGTGGACGGACTGCGGCCGGGATTACACGGGGGACGCGTTCGCGCGTCTGTTTTTCTGCGTGCCCTAACGGCCAATGCCAGCGAACTTGGGACGGGCCAGTGCGAGCAACGCAGCTCCCTCTGGTCAGTGTACGGTGCCTATACAGCACAAAGGCCGGCGCGACCGCGCGCCCGGCGTCCATGGCGCGCCGCGCCCCTGCTGCAGCCGGCGCGAGATGCGACATGCTGCAATCCCCGCCGGCGACGTTACCCAAAGAACAGTGTACCCAAAGACCCTGACTTCACAGTGTCTGCGTTTCTTCGTTCTTCGTTACGAAGGGACGCCGGGCATGCTGAACTGCGAATGCGTCAAGTCGACGTAGTGCGGCCGGCGGGGCGCGTAAGTGGGAGCATGAGTGCTCGGTTTTCGCGTGAACGTAACGTGACGAACCAACGAACCTGGCGCCGCCAACTTCTGCTGGTTGACGCGAACGCTGCGCTGGACTATAAAGGGCCCTTTATAACGAGGCGATTACGCTGGCAAAGCAGAACAAGAAATCACGCATCATAGCAAAATTAAGCTAAGGACGCACACGATCCAAATAAATGGGACTCACTCCGCCAACGCCCCATGACACAAACACATTCTTAGATCGCAACATTAGCGGAGCACCCGCTTCGGTGCGCCTAAACTAGCGGATCACAGATGAGACAACGGTTGAACACATTGCAGTGCGACGCAATCACGCGCAATCTCGCGCACTAACGCCCTAACTGGGCGTGCACGATAGTACGCTCTGCGCGGTAACAACGAAGCACACAGCGCAGACCGCGGCATCCGCTTGGCACATTTGAAATGTCAACACTACTCTGCTTACACCTCCTGCCAATATTTACACCACCTGCCGCACGGCTAAGCGCAGCAGCACAGCTAAATACGACGTGCACTAGCAACCAACGTTTCCAGAACCATTCGTTCAAAAAACGTTGCTAACTGTGTATGACTACGCGAGCCACTGTCATCGAGCGCTATAGCAACAAAATTATCAAGTAATACCACTTCAGTATTAGAGAATACAGTTCAGTAATCACATAAAGCAGTAAGGGAACTCTCACTCACCTGACGGACGAACTGTAACAAAGCGCAGTGGTTCAATGGCAGCAGACCGTCGACGAGCAAACAACGAGGAGCGTCAGTCGGTCCAGTCCACAAAGAAGAAGCTAGGCCTATGCAGCATGATATTTGAATCTGTGCACTGAAGCGCGCCGAAAGCAAGGACCGCGACATATACGAATACGCATATTACTTGAAACAAAATTAATTGCTACCGTTGGCTTGCATCCTAAAATATAAGCAATTTATTACTCGGTGGAGTGTATTTTTATAGCTGTTTTTCAATTACTAAGAGACACGTGATCAATCGTCTGTAAAGCGCCGACATTAGAGACAGAAATTTTCTGTTTTTTTCAGGTACGTATTTCTGTTAAAGACGAATAACAGAAATTTTCTGTGGGAACACAGACTTTTTCTGTAAGGATGTCTGTACTTTTACAAAGATTTTTTACAGTGTAGTTAGGAAGCACCAACTACGCCATTATTCGTCATTCTGCGGAGAAGCCAGGTTCCAGCTACAAATCTGTAAGGCATTATGTGCACTTTGTTGATGCGACGGCTGATGACGACGAAGAACTATGGGAGACCAGCGCTGGATAGGTGGCGCGCCGAAAAAATGCGCCTGGCGGGAAGTCGCGGCATAAGTCCGCCGCTCGATCCGACGACATTGGTTGCAGCTCGCATATGTTTCGGCTGTGCGCGTCGTTTCGCTTCGGTTCAAGCTTCTGAGAGAGGGAAAATAAAACATTAACAAGGTTCTGCGAATGCTCATTCAGCTAGCGCCATCAAGCGAAAGAATACTGAAGAAAATTTGCAAAGCTTTATATATTTTTCGCAGTGTGCCGCGGCGAGCGCGCCTGCGTAAACCCGCTAGCGTGGTTCCCGGGTTCGCGGTCCCGTGCTTGTTTAAGTTGTCGACAGCTATGGCGCCAGTTGTGCTCCGCTATGGTTTTAGTAAAATAACATGGCCTGAGGACCACTTCTGCAGAAAGGCACTTGAAAACGGGGCGAAGCTGTGCAAGGCGAGATACGTGTACGATGTGAAAGAGACGGTGTCATGCCGTGACAGCGATCCTCAAGTTGCAGCGAAATGCCACTCGCAGGTACACCAAGCCAGCTACGATGTCACACTTCATGTAAGCAAGCATTTCATGCTAGCTCGGTTATTACCGCGTGTTCCTGTCCTGTTTCTTTACGGCGCGTGTAGTTGTGTGAAATAAGCGCGAAGCTGTACGCAGTAAATCGCACAGTTGGTTTATTCGTACAGCGAGTTGACTTCCGTGCGTGATCGCAACGCTGGCACTACATGTTTTCATTTCGAACGAAAACTTGTGCACGTTTACTTAATGCAGTTTTTATGTGTTCGCCTCTCGTCGCAGCGCCTGATAAGTGGGGCCACCTGTTCCTGCAAGGCCGGCAGCGACGGCGCCTGCAAGCACGTCGCAGCGGTAGCACTCGAGCTCAATAACTTAGCCGATGCAACGTCGTCAACTGACGTGCCTCAAGTGCTCCCATACCTGGCCGTCTTCACTGTTGTATAAAACAATGAAACACGCGAAATTCGCTTTAGACCCCAGCTCGACGCCGCCAGAGAGGACCGAACTTACCCCGCTCGCCTGACAGCTTGTATCTAACGTTGCCTCCGTTCTTGCTCGTATGGTTTCGCAGGAAAGACGTAGAAATATATACCACCTCTCATTCCTACGTAGTTATGACACTTATATACGCTGCAGTAACCGTCGGCCTCCTTTTTTTTGTTCGGCGTTCAGTGCCCGCACCGCCTTCGCTAGTAGCCATCCTTGCGCGTATCGTCCGCGGGAGCGGCTGAGAAGTGCGCGCTTTGACCGCCAGGGCGGCACAGAAACTCCAGCCACGGCCGCTCGATGAAAAACCGTGTGTTTTTCATCGAGCGGCCGTGCTCCAGCGCTCGTTCCCTATAGCAGAGCCCTTTGTAATGGTTTGAAGCATTCAACAACTCACTCGTTGCGCTATTAGCATTGCGTGTTGCCTGGTTACAGAGTTAGCGTCGTGTGGCGCCTGTTTGTTATTTCACTGTTCTACCACGCTATATTACATATGTTAATGTGGTTCCTTCCCGACATTAAGCCTGTATAGGGTCTATTTGCAAAGGAGTTTCGAGCACCGGCATGGCTCTGTGGCAGACTACTAGCCTCCCACTCTGAAGGCACAGGCTCGAACCCCGTTTCATCCTGGAAATTTTTTCTTATTTCATCTTTTTCTTTGCTTATTTCGCGTGATACCGGTTAGTGCCACCGGCGGCGGCGGCGGCGGCGGCGGCGGCGGCGGCGAACAACTACGGCGCCAAAAACGGCAGTTGTTGTGATCTCGTAACAGTTCTCGCTGTAATAATTGCTGCTGTCTTGATTGTGGGCTTCTCGGTGACCAGCCGTTTCTGATATGGCCATGAGATCTTTTATGGAGCTGACTTGTCATTTCACATTGCCACATTTCATTGTGGTCTGAATATTAATGCATGGCCGCGGTTGTTGCCTCTAGCAAATGATGTGTTGCGCTGCTAAGAAAGTGTGGGAAGGTCCAATTTTGCCACATGAAGGGAAGAAACTTAGGACGGAGCATTGTGCAATGCGAAAGAAAGAAAGAAAGAAAGAAAGAAAGAAAGAAAGAAAGAAAGGAAGAAAGAAGAGAGAAGAAAGAATAAGATAAAGAAAGAAAGAAAGAAAGAAAGAAAGAAAGAAAGAAAGAAAGAAAGAAAGAAAGAAAGAAAGAAAGAAAGAAAGAAAGAAAAGTAGTACGTGAGGCACGCAGACGCCAGCTTCGCTTGCCCCCAATTTTCCGACAGGGCAAGGGCTCCCGAATATTTATTTTAAGGCGGAAGCCTTAGAGGCGTCATCAAACGCGAAAATTGACCGCAGCCGTCCCGCGTCGTCGTCGTCGACACGAGTGATGCAGAAAATCACCATCACGTGATGACATCACCATATATGTCAACAAACATCACATATCTTCAAAATTCTTGAGGTCATAATGACGTCACTATAAAGTCACATCACGTGACGTCACATGGTGACGTCATAGCTTGGTCAAAGGTTGACCGATCACGGTGGCAGTGCAAAACGAGGTGAGGTGCAAATTCGTCAGGTGCAGAATCCTGGAGGCAGTACAAAATCACGTTGGGTGCATAAAGCTTCCCGAGAGGGGCTGGGTGGATCAATGCATCGACTGAAAAGAAAAAAGCATGAAGAATATAGCTTGCCGAATAAGTAAATTCACAGAAAACTCCATCAGCGCCATTATCGAAATATTAAATAAATAAATGTATGCTCTCTGTACACATCGGAGTGTAAGAACACCGGAGGTCACAGGAAAGATTGAGCACTGTGTTGGTTTTTCTGTCTCCTCTGCTGCTCTTTCATGGTTTCAAATCTTGGGTGTTTTGCCAACATGCCCAGTTATTAACCCTTCAAAAAAACAAACCTTGTTGCACTAAAGTCAATTCATATGCAGGCCTCGTCCGGTGCACTACAAGTGTCTGTTCAATTCAATGAGCTCTTAATTCACTACGCTTCTTTTGTCCTTTCATAGCTAGGATCTCGTCCAGGCAGACTTGATGGCTTCGGGTAGCAAGCGAGGGTTCATTGGCCAGCTGCCAGCTCGTAAAGAGTACTACACGACGCCAGCATGGCCAAAGTGGCACTAGCATGTACAGTTAGGATTAGACACAGAGGTTCTCAATGGGATGGATGGGACAACGACCGCTGTCGCAGCTCCACTGGAGCGTCAGAGGCATTATCCAAAGGTTGCAGATTTAGTCCCTGGCAGGAGCAAGTCTCTTTTGTTGACTTTAATTCCTTTCAATTTATGTCATAACTACTACACTACAGTTAAAAACTAAAATAACCTCCCCTATGTCTTTCTTGGCTACATTGTTTGTTCGCTTTAGTAGGTTGTGTCTAACAAGAAAAACTAGCCCTTGATTCACTCCCATTGTTTCGTCTGTTCAATTTCGTAGTGCTTAGCACACCACATGATCAGTATAACCACACTGTCCAGAATTCTGTGATCAGAAAACATGTAAACATATCAGAAATGACCTTCTTCAATTAATAACTGCATAAACTAATGCAGCACTGTCATAACTTCCCTAAATGGTACATCTTGGTAGAGACTTTGTCTGGGCAAGTTGGTGCGACATTTGCAAAAAAGAACAGCACGAAGGACGGGAAGACAATGTAAGTGAATAGAAGGCAAATGACGCTGGTGCGGTATATAGTTGCAGTAAGGCAACTAACTGGTAGAGAAGTGTCTGTCAATGTGGTTGAAGAGGGCACGGAGGAAGCGAACGAGAACCACCCAGGCAGCAACAAAATAGACAGTAGCTCTTCACTTATGGGCATATTTGCATAAGGAAAAAGAATTTAGCATTCGCGATAAATAATACCAGATGAGTGGCGTGTCTCAGACGCACGGTGTTCAACGCGTAAAACTGATTCAGAAGAGAACAGCCCCGAAAGCGCTGAAAACTGTTCATGATTATCAGGAAGCACGGAAAGTTGCGCAAGTTGTCAACGGTGGACACTTGAGATGAAAGAAACAGACCGCCCCGAAAGCGCTGAAGATCGGCCTCAATTATGAAGATTCAAGCATTGTTGTGCAAAGGACGAACGTTAGACATGGATGTTGGACGCTGCCTAGGAAAGTTATTTGGAAGAGAGATTACGCTGTAATTAAGCGTACAAACAGAGGCGACAATTGTACTCAACCTTCCAGGTGACGTATTGTGAGTAGACGGAGGAAAAGGTTTAATAGGACACAGAATATCAAGAAACACAGATAAAAGTATGTCATGCAAAAGTGGTGGCCGCCCTTAAGGAAAGAAAGATTCTGCGCAAAGGAAAAGGGTTATTATTAGCTCAACGGATAGCTTTATTCTTAGTTGAGTGCTGTAGACAACGAATTTGCGAACATCTTTGAACAATGAGTGCTTCGGGCCACGTGTCATTAATTTTTTTCTCCTTTCACGTTCTTCGTTTCTAACAATATAAGTCTTCGTTCTTTTTTATGCACCGCCCGCGTGTTTTACTCGTGACAGGGACATCATGCCCCAGTGGCTGTGGGGACACAGTGCCGTCGTTGGTAGCAACCTCGCTGATGATGCCTCCCGGTCCGCCCATGCGGTAGCCCAGACATTTCCATTACTTCTCCCTAGAACAGACGCTGCGAAGGTTATTCTCTTATTTGATTGTACAAACACAAAGACTTTGTGCAGCAACTCGTTCTCTCCGTAAACTCGATCCGTCGCTTAAGCCGCTGACTTCAACACACGTCTCCCGCTCTGGCATAACCTTGTGACATAACCTTTGACATAACTCCTGTGGATTTGGATGACTTTCCCGAAAACGTGCTCTTCTCGTATAGGAATGCCAAGCACCACCATATCTGAATTTTCTAATTGTGGAGACGCAGTAGAATAGAAATTGTGCATTCGTGATCTTTGTTTTGTCGAACGCAATGTTCTTTGAATTGTGTTATGCTAACTCGAATAGAACGACAGAAAATTGACCTAGTTGGTAGGGATTCATTACGAAAGTAGGTAAAACGCACGGACGTGGCGCAAGAGAGAAGACAACACAAACGCCGACTATCAAGTGAAAGGGCTCACAGTGGTGGAAAAAACATAGACACAAAACATACATGCGCCTGTTCATGTATGTTACCGCCAACTATCAATCAGGCACATGTGTGGCTTGCGCCACACATGTGCCTGATGTGTGTGGAATGTGTGTTTTTTTCGTTTCTGTACCTGTGGAAAACTGAGGGCTTACCTAATATTAGTCTGCATTTAGGATCCCATCATTTAAAAGCCACATTAGATAGCGATCTGCTAGTTAACGGCCTCCTATGCTCCAATCACCTTATGTGCCCTCCGTGGAAGCGATCGCAGCTGAAAGTAACATTATATACCGCACTAATGTATGTCCCTAGCCGTACATAAAATTCCTTATTGTCTAACTACCATGCTTAGAGCGCTTCAGTCCGGTGACAATAAATGTAGTTCTCGTTTAGCGCAGAAGCAAGGTATGCTTTTGTGTCCGATCCGACGTACGGCGTGCCCGCACAACAGCTGAAAGGGTGTTTCCCATACCGAATATTCCCTTCAGCAGCCCTTGGCGTTGTTCAAAGAATGATAAAAGCCGCTTACTCTCACGCACGCATAACCTTCCGAACAATGAATTGCTGAGATTCGTGACTGAAGGCTTTTATGTAGTTTTTTTTTTTTTTGGGGGGGGGGGGTTGTAACCATGTTTGCTGGAGGTATGAACCTTGTGTAGAGAGCTTTTGTTGACTTTTGCCTCAGCTTATATCAGGTTGGTTAAGCGTGGTATTGTTTGTGCATGTTTGAATAACGCATTAACCAAGTCATGCTACCGTTCTATTGAAGAAAGCTTCAGTGGGCGGATTGCTCGCTTGAAGACAGCTGGGTATCTTCGCCGCCTGTTGGTCTCCGTACCGGAGATGCTGCTAAACAAGTCTGAGATCAGTGGCACGTGCCCTCATTCGTAGACAACAGCGCGTAAGAAGGTGGCTGTGAATCCGTATCTACACGGTATTTCACATAATCCCAAGAAGGCAGCCCAAAGGGGAGCGATTTCGGTTTTTTTTTTTTTTGCGCCTCCTGCAGAACCTTAATGATGAAGTTTTTCCAGTCCATTGCGGGATGCCGCTTGGGATAAGTGTATAGGCATTTCATTTCTCCTTTATTCAAGTTAACTGAAGACTTGCCGCGCGTTCGCTTTCAGTATTATTATTATTATGACAAGTTCTACAATTAGACGCGTTCTTCTTTTTCGTTTCTGTACCTGTGGAAAACTGAGGGCTTACCTAATATTAGTCTGCATTTAGGATCCCATCATTTAAAAGCCACATTAGATAGCGATCTGCTAGTTAACGGCCTCCTATGCTCCAATCACCTTATGTGCCCTCCGTGGAAGCGATCGCAGCTGAAAGTAACATTATATACCGCACTAATGTATGTCCCTAGCCGTACATAAAATTCCTTATTGTCTAACTACCATGCTTAGAGCGCTTCAGTCCGGTGACAATAAATGTAGTTCTGGTTTAGCGCAGAAGCAAGGTATGCTTTTGTGTCCGATCCGACGTACGGCGTGCCCGCACAACAGCTGAAAGGGTGTTTCCCATACCGGAGCGCCGGATCAGACGTCCGGCAAGCAAATTTATATTGCATGTTCTATCGCCATGGTCAATGGCACCGCGGGAAACGTTTGACCTCGCACCGCTGGAGCAACCAATCGGTTTCCCATCGCTTAGATCACCCTTGCCATGACTATGCCGGTATCGCCGCTCACGGCGGAATTGAAAAGATTGGCGACTGTTCGCTTCTGACATGAAACAGTTCCTAACTGAATGAAATAATGTTTCAAGTTTGTCATTTCCACAAAGCAACGTCCACTTCCAAGCCACTCACGAAATCATGAGACATGATGCGACGGCGATGCGCAAGTAAAGCGATACCAGCACTCTCACGGGCATTTAGACAGTTCAGCGCAAAACGTGCGCAGCAGACATACAAGCGACATGGTCGGGAACAGACTTCCTATGGGCCAAAGTTTGCCGCTTAAAAGGAATCACCAGCGTAAGTTCTGTGGTTGGTACGGGGCGTTTTCAAGCATGCTGCGGAAAGCGAAGGTGACCGTCGCGTTTCTGAAGGTGTCGATGTGCTTCGCCGACACTCACATCGCGAAGGAACGGTTCCCGTTGGACGAGATGGGTTCAGTGTTGTTCGTCATGACACGTTCATGGGGTATAGCTATTAACAACTGTTCGGATTTACCATTGCAGAACTACTATGTGATTATGAGGGGTGCCGTAATGTTGGGGCTGCGGACGTTTAGACCACCTGGGGTCCTTTAACGTGCACCTAAATCTGAGTACACGGGCCTCAAGCATTTTAGGCTCCATCGAAAATACGAAATAGCGGTCGCCGCCACGGCTGCGGTCGTAGGGTTCATTGAAGATGCTGTTCTTTAATTTAGTGCGGTAGCATTCCACAATGAGTACGGCGTAGCAGATTCTGGTTTCCTTTATTTAAATTTTAACGTATTTTTACACGCATGCCGAGTGCAACAGAAGCGTGCTTCTTCTGAAAAGTGGCGTGTGTATTCATTCCTGTATTGCCCAGTTGCTTATCGTGACATGTTGCTGCCGCATTTAGGTAGTAAGGTTCAAGGACAGTTAGCATGAACAAATTTAAGCAAACGCTTTCGTTTTAGGTGCGAAGCACCTTAGGTGCTCGGCTTGTCGGCATCTAATGCCGTCACGGTGTGTCATGCAGTCACGGTCCATCATAAAACGGGTATGCGCCACAAAAATTGGCCAGGTTCTACTACTCGCCAACGGTCCACTGAAAATGAAGAAGGCAACAGTTAGCCCTACAAAAAATTGGCCGCGTATCTGCGTGCTTCGCTGCAAATGTCGTCTAAAGACGATAGAAGAGGCGCTGCGTGAGATATGGACGCCATCTGGCAATACGTCGGGAAACATGAGTGCTCTGTTGCGGGCTGGTAGTGCCGGCGCAGCGGCAGGCGAAGACCAGCGGCGACCAACGCGACCGGTGGGGACGCCGGCCAGCCCGAACACGCTGTTTGGCGTGATGCGCCGAAGGAGAAGAAACGTCCGCACTCAACGAGTACTCTCCACAAACTCTCTTACTTACACGTCGCCTGGGTAAAACAGGAATGCCAGAGCGGCGCCCCCTGTCATTCGTACAATGCAATACTGAACCGAAACCGAAACACAACATGAGCTTGTGCAGAGGGCACGGAGGAAGACAAGTTTCAGCGCAGTCGCATTTTCAGCGCACCTTAAGAAACTAGGGTTGTAACATTGTAGGGCGAGTAGGGCCAGAAGGACCGTCACGACGAAAACCTGCCTCCTCAGTCGTATTCGCCTGGAACGTTGGTGTGGCTTCGCGTTCCCTCCTCCGCTCCTGGCCTTTCCACAAAGCTACTAAGTACGAAGGCCCCTACCGCGTCCTACGTCAAGCATCCCCAGTTAACTATATGATTGAGCCTGTTCAATCATCTACGGACTGCCGTCGTCGCGGCCGCGAGACTGTTCACGTCGATCGACTGAAGCCGCATTATGACCCACCAGTTGTACCTGTTCCTTAGGTCGCCAGGATGGCTCCTTTTCCGTGGGGGAGTGATTTGTAACATGGTAGGGTGCAGACAAGAACGCCTGCGAAAGAAGAAGACGAAGACGTTTGTTGTTGGCGCTCGCGCTTGCTCGGCTTGGACCGCTGATCGCTTCAGCTGTGGCAATCTTTTAATAAACGTGTTACTGTCTCAACGTTAAACGCATACCATCAAGGTCTTTAAAATTGCGTATCTATGTATTTTCTATTAAAGGAACACACCACCTAATACTTACGTAATGATGTTACGCCTCAGATATGCGTAGTATTTACTTTTTGATTGACAACGTTCACAAGGTATGAACAGCCGTACCAGTTCAAGATGGGTGGGCGGTAAGCAAGTGGTTCAACTTTGGCCGGTTGGCTGAATCGGGTGACGTGCCGACAAACAGAAAGACAGAAAGACAGACCAAAATTTCTGCGTTTAAGTTCCCCAAGAAAGACTATCGTCTTTAATAGCCGACGACGTTAGTGGAGCTGAAACACCCTCCCTTGCATGCCGTAGGGAACTGAAACCGGGCATCTAGGGACGACGAAGAAGAAGAATAAAAAGAAGGAAAAGAAGCGTAGGGATGCCTTCGATGCCGTGTGTAATTTCATGCAAACCATTAAACGTGTACCATTTTAATCTTGCCTTCAAAAATACTCGTTATTAAAATGCGAGTGCATCTATCTAATATGAAAATTGTTCCGATCAGGTTAATACGGCTGTCTGGAATACGAGCTCAATAGCATACTTTTTGAAGTCTTAATTTGATGTATTACTTATTACTGCTATTTCTTCTGTTTTTTTAACCACTTAACATTCTTCGAATAAGATTTTAAGTTTCAGCTACGCATTCTTGGCCCATCCCCCAGAGTGGGTACGTGACAGAACAGAACGAAAAACAAGCAAACAAACAAGCACCTTAGGGTAAGCTGCATTCCGACGCAGTTTTCTGACGACGTTAGTGGAGCGGAAACACCCTTCCCTGCATGGTCGGTTTCAGGCTTGGCATCACTAGTGCCTCATCAAAGAAATATCTCTCGAAACACTGCATGCTTTGCCCCTCCCCAGGTTTCACGTTAGTGGAGCTGAAACACCCTTACTTGACGCCTTTCCAGTTTTCTTGTTTTTTTAATGATTACATACTCTACATAAGCATGCCGTCTCTGCACCCCCATGATAAAGAATTAGCATTCCTTAACATACCTTCATAATATCGCACTAGTCATGGTAACGCGAGCATTAAGTTCGAATTCAATGTACCTATCTAATATCGCACTTTGTAAGTGTAATGCGTGCATGAAGCCACATTTCGATTTTGTTGGCTTTCTTGACGACAGGATTACTGTATTGTCTTTTCCGACACTGCATCTTTAGGTGTCACTGCTGTCGGCGTATGCGGGATTCTCAGCTTACTATTGTCGCTGGTTTTTCCTTGACATTGTAAAAGATTTTTTTAGTACCGTCAAAGTATGAGCGCAATGCGTGAGGTCTTTGTGATTTGAGTTAGTATATATTCATGTATATTTCCAAATAAACATTGTTTGAAGCTTAGCGCTCGCGCTATCCACGCCTCGGTCTTTTTGTCTCCGTTTTTTTAAGCGCTACTCATTCGAAGTCATGCATCTTTACCAACTTGCCACACTTCTTAGTCTTGTCATGATAATGTTATGTATTGTCATGATACTGCTTGCGAATATTCCCTTCAGCAGCCCTTGGCGTTGTTCAAAGAATGATAAAAGCCGCTTACTCTCACGCACGCATAACCTTCCGAACAATGAATTGCTGAGATTCTTGACTTTTATTTAGTTTTTTTTTTTTTTGGGGGGGGGGTTGTAACCATGTTTGCTGGAGGTATGAACCTTGTGTAGAGAGCTTTTGTTGACTTTTGCCTCAGCTTATATCAGGTTGGTTAAGCGTGGTATTGTTTGTGCATGTTTGAATAACGCATTAATCAAGTCATGCTACCGTTCTATTGAAGAAAGCTTCAGTGGGCGGATTGCTCGCTTGAAGACAGCTGGGTATCTTCGCCGCCTGTTGGTCTCCGTACCGGAGATGCTGCTAAACAAGTCTGAGATCAGTGGCACGTGCCCTCATTCGTAGACAACAGCGCGTAAGAAGGTGGCTGTGAATCCGTATCTACACGGTATTTCACATAATCCCAAGAAGGCAGCCCAAAGGGGAGCGATTTCGGTTTTTTTTTTTTTGCACCCCACAAATTTTCGCAGCTATGTGCCAGAACCAGTCCTGTAGGAACGCCCTCGAACCATCGCAAAATTGAGCACCGAAAGAAATTTGTCGAAGGCATGAGGGGCGTTGTGTATAACATACCCTTGTCCTGTGACCAAAGTGACGTTAGGAGGACGGGCAGATATCGTTATAGGCGTTTCCATGAACACAGTCAAAAAGTGCGAAAAGGCAGTGATGGTTTCTCGGCGTCTCATTGCTCAGAATGCGAATGCGTGCCTTTATTTGACAGAACAACGGTGTTGGCTACTCACCCTGATGATAACACTAGACTCATCATTGAGGCTGCCACGATAGATGATGGAAGCTGCGGCAGGAAACCCACTAACGCGTAAGGAGCTATCATGCTTCAATTTAGCTCCACGTGGTGTTCATTTGCTGTCCGGCTACATTTTAGGGTGAGTATGTTTTTCGCTCTTTTGCGTGGAAAAATGTAGGTGTGGTCGCATGTGTGAGATATACTGTCACGTCGTTGTGATGGTGTAGAAAACTAAACCCAGGCGGTAACGATGAAACACTTTATTGGGCAAACTTTGTGCCCAGTTAAATAAGCAACGTTCAAAGTGCAGCGAAAGCGGCATAAACAGATGTCGGTCGTAGGTTCTCTCAGCACCGCTGAGGCGGGTCTGCATTTATACATGTGGCATCAAAGATTCCAGCGTTATCGCTGGTGGCCGTGTTAGTTCCAGAATAAACTCTATTGTTAGCGTTGTGCCCACAGTCTTATCGGAAGATTCTAAAATAATCGGGAACGTTCCGAGGAATTCCGACGCAACCTACGCAATGCAGTGGTCACACGTGTGCTGGTTACATAAAACTAGCAAAAGAAGCGCGTTTGGCAATATATTTATGTGTTTCTGTAATTAGCAACAGTAGCAAGTCTGCGCTCGTCCTTGTTGCTTCTTTGTCTGCTTTCTAGGTTTTGCGCTGAATGCTTGAAATATGGAATACCAACTAACCCACTCCCACTTTACTCTCATCGAATCGGCTCGCTTTGTTTCCGCCTTTGCTTTTCACATCGAGGGTGTCTATAAATCAAATTAACTAAGTTAAAGCTTGACATCAGAGCAAAAACAAAATCCGGCAGATTACATGCACTGTGGGAATCGATGAAATGCGAAGCACCCATAAAAGTGTTGTATATATCGCCTTGTTTGTCTTTGAGGCAAATGAAGTCGTTCATGTCATCGCGTCTAGTTCACTATATACCGCACGTTTATCAGGCATGCATGCATGTACAGGCTGTTTCACACTTAGGCGAAAACTCGGAGCACGTTACAAAGCGCTCCGAGTTTTGCCTTAAGTGTGAAACAGCCTGTACATCCTAGTATATACCATGCTAATGAAACGTATATTCTGGTATATACAAGGCATGACCTGTCATTTATGTTCGTCACGCACTCATGTTATGCCATACCGACTTTGGCATAAATCCAGTTGGCAAAACGGCCGGAATCACGCCAAGACAGTGTCGTGTAAATCATGCCGTAAATGAAATTCATGTCATGATTTGCCTGTTAGCACCTGTCATTTATCTGCGTCAAACAGTCACGTCGCGCGATACCTGTTGTGGCGTACATCAAGCTAGCGAAACGACCGCGACTGCACCATGAGCGTTGCATCCAAGTCATGCCCTACATGATATTCACATCATCACTTTCCTATTACCACCTGTCACTTACGTTCGTCATACGGTCACCTTACGCAATACCAAACTTGGTACATGTCAAGCTAGCCAAACGGCCGCGAGTACACTATGAGCGTGGCATGTATGTCATGCCGTACATTGCATGATTGCCATGATTTTCATGTTACCACCTGTCATTTATGTTCGCCATACAAATGTCTTTTCATACCAATTTTGGTATCATACCCATTTCATTAAACTGCCGCGAGCGCCTCGCGACCATGTCATTTAAATAATGCTGTACATGAGACGCGTATCATGATTTGCACGTTAAGACCTGTCACTTATGTTCGTTATACACTCTTGTCAACTCATGCCAATTTTTGCATTATCAAGGTAGCGAAACGGCCGCGAACGCACCATGAGCGTGGCATGTATCTCCTGCTGTACACGACATGCATGCCATGATTGTTGTGTTACCATCTGTCATTTATGTTTCTCATACACTCACGTCACGCACTGTCAAACTAGGGAACCGGCCCAGAGCGCAACATGAGCGTCGCATGTATTTCATACCATGACATACATTTCATGATTTTCATGTTGCCACCTATCGTTGATGTTCGTCATACAAATTTTTGTATATATTCATTTCATTAAATTGCCGCGAGCTCCCCGAGCCCATGTCATGTAAATCATGCTGTACATTACATGCGTGTCTTGATTTGCGCGTTAGGATCTCTCACTTATGTTCGTCACACACTCTCGTCATGCCATGTCAATTTTGGTAGGTATATATCAAGTTAACAGAACGGCCGCAAGAGCACCAATACCGTGACATGTAAATCATGCCGTTCACGACATGCGTGTCATGATTTTCGTGTTATGACCTGTCACTTACGTTCGTCATAGAGTCATGTTATGCCATACCAATTTTAGTGTACATCCCATTAACGAAACGGGCAGGAGAGCACAAAGTCGTAGGTGGCTAGCTAGTGATAGATAGATAGATAGATAGATAGATAGATAGATAGATAGATAGATAGATAGATAGATAGATAGATAGATAGATAGATAGATAGATAGATAGATAGATAGATAGATAGATAGACAGACAGACAGACAGACAGACAGACAGACAGACAGACAGACAGACAGACAGACAGACAGACAGACAGACAGATAGATAGATAGATAGATAGATAGATAGATAGATAGATAGATAGATAGATAGATAGATAGATAGATAGATAGATAGATAGATAGATAGATAGATAGATAGATAGATAGATAGATAGATAGATAGATAGATAGATAGATAGATAGATAGATAGATAGATAGGAACAATCGAAGAAGCATGGAGCAGAAGAGTGAATAGCTAATTCAGACAGCTACCGATCGAAGGAGAAGGACGCCCGAAGGGACTGGTGCTGTCTTGTGAGAGGGGCTTGGCCACATTTTAGCGTTCCTAGTTCTTTTTACTGCTTCAGTTTTTTTTTCTGCCGTTGTTTCAGGAGCCGTCAATTCCGGTCTCCTGACCCGGCCAGGGTTCGCCCTGGTCGGCAAGCCGCCCTACTGAGTTGGTGCCACTGGAGTGTTTTCTCCGGAACGGAGTAAGCAGTTTGCCTGTCGCGCTTGTGCCTACCGATGGAGGAGCCATTCGGTTGAGCGAATCGGAGGTTTTCCAAGAAGAGCTGCGCGGTATTACAGGACATTTTCTTGACATCTCGGAGGTGAGGCGCTTCGGCAAGACTGGCATATTATGTAAGTCATCAAATGTTCAATGCTTGACTGACTTGCTTGCCTGCACGAGATTCGCGTACATTGCAGTTCGCGCTTTTGTACCACCTCACCTCGCTTGCGTGAAGGGCATTGTTCGTGGTGTTCCCACCAATATTACTCCCGAAGCCTTCTTAAAGATGGTCTCTCCTGCTGGAGTCATGTCAGTGTACAGATGCAACAGGCCTGTAGGTGATACGCGAGTACCAACTGAAAGCGTGATCGTCTCTTTTGCCGGTCTAACACGCCCCTCTGAACTGAAGGCCTGGCCCTACTTATTCCGTGTCGAGCCATTGACACCTCGGCCACTGCAGTGCCGTAACTGCTGGCGATTTGGCCATAGCGCTAATGCTTGTAGGTCCTCAGTAAGATGTCTTAAATGCGGTGGGTCACATTCCGCAGTGGACTGTGAGGTTGAAGATCTCAAGTGTTGTTTATGTGATGGCTCGCATACAGCCACGGACCCTAACTGTCCCGCCCGTTACCGTGAGACACGGATCCTTGAGATTGTAGAGAAACGACGTTGTTCCCGGGCAGATGCTACATCCTTGGTTAAAGGGCGTGATGCCGCGGTCACATCTCGTCAGTGCCGGTCCCTAGAAGCGACAGTGTCTTCTGCAGTTGCTGCAGCGATTGAAAAAGCCATCCCAATTGTTATGGAACGTCTATTTAACACATTTGCTGAAGGGCTGACTGAGATGCTAGCCGCCAGGTTTAACAGCCTTGTTCACTCCTACCCTGTTCCCACTGTCACTTCTAACAGTGAGTCTGAACACCACGGGAATGAATTAAACCCTGAGAGTCAAACAGATGCTACTCCGGAGCAGCTTGTCAGCTCTCAGTTGCCTGTCACTGCGGGACCCAGTGGATCTTTTGGTGAGATGAGGCTCGGAAATATCTTTAATAAGCGACGGAATTCCCCATTATCTCCGACCCATTCTTCCCGGTCAAAACCAAAAAAGGTACTACCACTGACAGCAATGAGCAGGACGCATTGCGTTCTGCCGTGGAGTCAACTATATTAAGTCCATCATAGCGTCTGTAAAAGTTCTTCAGTGGAACTGCCGTTCTGTATCTTCTGGTTACACTGATCTTGTTTACCTCATACACAAAACAATTCCTGATATTATCTTACTTCAAGAATCTTGGCTTTCAGTAAACAAAAAATTTACCATTAATAATTTTCGTACACTTAGGTTAGATCGACCAGGTAGAGGAGGTGAATTATTGGCCCTAGTCTCAGCAAAAATGTATCATAATGTCACCGTATCTTTCGAACATATTTGTTCTGACTGCGAACTATTAGGAGTAGATTGTTTGTTACCTGGATCATCTAGATTTGCAGTGGTCAATACGTACTTTCCGAATGGAGTAAGAAGTACAGATCACCTAGATTGTGTCATCAGGAATTCCAGTTCAAATGCGATTCTATTGGCAGGAGATTTCAACTCGCACCACATTTCTTGGGGGTTAAAAACGGACGGTTGTGGGAAAAGATTGTGGAATTGGCTGCAGGATAATAATTTTCGTTGCCATAGTTCAGGTCAAACTACCTTTTTACGTGGCCGATGCTCATCGACATTAGACCTGACTTTTTCGTCTGGCCAACTTGTCATTTCTTGGGAAATATTTGACAATGGGACGAGTAGCGACCATATTCCGATCACCTTCGAAATCATGCTATCGCGTCAGGCTCCTGTTATGCGGCAGCGACGGTTCATCAACTATAAAATCTATAAAGCTGCTTTAAATTCTGCGATCTTGTCACTGACAGCATGTAATGAGCAACAAAGACCTGACTCAGTAGTAGCATCTATAAGCGCTGCTGTTCAACCGGCAGAGTTTTCCGTTAGGTCTGGGAGTACACCGTCAAACTCTACTTGGTGGAATGATGCATGTACAATTGATTATAGGCGCCGGAAAGCTGCATGGAAGCGTCTACGTCATACCCATAGCCCGAAAAATTGGATTGACTATAAATTCTACGCTGCAATATTTAAACGAGCAGTAGCAGTAGCTAAAGATAACCACAAAGCTGATTTGCATTCTTATTTATCAAAACCGGATAAAAGATCTGCACTGTACAGGTTTTTACGCAACAAGAAATCGTCACAGATATCGTCATATTCTCATTCCGTAGTGCTATCCCCTAAAGAAGCATCTGACATGTTAGAAGACATCGCGAAAGGACTCGAAGCGCGGTTTGCGTCTACGTGTTTCAGACCTATGATGTTCGCAAGTTCGACATCGGACTTTCAGAAAGTCACTATGGCAGAATTGGCGGATGTCATATTAACTGTGAATCAAGCGGCTCCTGGACCGGACCGCGTTATAAACGCTATGATTAAATTAATGTTTAATTCCTATCCAGATGAACTTTCGAACATAGTTAACTGCTCTTTACAGTACACATGGATTCCAAGTTCATGGAAAATTGCTAAAATTGTGCTGCTACGAAAAAATCAGAGCCTCGGATATGTCCTGGATAACATTCGGCCTATCTCGCTTACTTCAAATTTAGTTAAAATAATTGAAAAAATTATTCATATTCGGCGCACCGAATTCATTTCTCGTCAGAGTATGCTTTCTTCAAGACAAATAGGTTTTCGACAGGGATGCTCAATATGGTCTGCTCATGTTGATTTGGAAAGCCGCATTCGACTTGCAGGTGTATCTGGTCAGATTTCTGCATTAATTACATTAGATATCGCAAAAGCCTATGATAGTGTTGAACATGGTATATTGATTTCTAGATTAGTGAGTTGTGACGTGCCAAATTACATCGTATCCTGGGTAAAGGAGTTTCTCTGCAAGAGACTGTTCTTTTGTTGCCACGAGGAGGTGACGTCTGGGTCTCATGAGCAAACGAGAGGTGTCCCGCAAGGATCGGTTCTTTCCCCACATTTATTTAATATTTTATTGTCATCTATCCCAGTTTATCGAGATGTTCACCTTTACTTCTATGCCGATGATATCGCTTTTTTCTCGTCATCCTATGATATCTATACTTTATACCAAATTTTGCAGTCTTATTTGACTGAACTGGAGGTATGGCTTGACGGACTTGCTTTCTCGCTCAACGTTAATAAATGCGCAGTACACGTATTCCCTTTGGCAGATCCCGTTTTCATTTCACTTCATTATCGAAACAAACAGATCCCGCAAGTAACATCATTAAAATATTTGGGGATTGTCCATGTTCACGATTTAAATTGGCAACAGCAAATTGAATTAAACACGCGTAAAGCAGAACGCGCCATGGGGCTGTTGCGCCGCTTTGGTAATAAAAAATCAGGAATGCGCAGAGAGACTTTGCTCATGATATATAAACTTTATGTGCGCCCCATTTTGGAATTCGGTTGCGTCCTTTTTTCCGGATCTGCTGCTTACAAATTAAGACCTCTATTATTGTTAGAAAGGCAAGCGCTACGTCTGTGTCTTGGACTACCGAGATGTGTTGCTATTAGCGTGCTGTATTTGGAAGCTCGACTCATTCCACTTGATGCAAGATTTAAGCAGCTTACCGTGCAGACGTTTTTAAAGCTCTATGATGCACCTCTCTCCCGTTCCCAGACAGTTTTTATCACGTCTCCCGATTCATTCTTTAAGCATCCGTGGCAACGTTATCGAAGGCCTCAAGTAATTTTCGTCGAGTCGCTGTTATCAGACCTACATGTTTCGCTGCCGTGCTTAGCTTGCCCAAAACTGTGTTCGTTGAAGCTTAACTTAGTTTTCGACGACATTTTCCCCAAAAAATGCTAAATTGCTTCCAAAGCGTATTCTAGAAGGTCTGCTTCAAGATCACCTCGGTCAATTTCCTGCTCCTTGTAATTTCTACGGACGCCACGCAAAATCTTCAGAAGGCCGGAGTGGGCATTTTCTCCCAGCAGCTCAATTGGTCTTTTGCTCTCAGACTACCTGACTTCACCCCAATATTTCTTGCCGAATTTATGGCAATCACATTGGCTGTTAGAAAACTAAATTCTCAAAAATCGAAAGTTATTATTATTGCAGATGCCTTATCGGTTTGTATGCATTTAACCTCCGCAAAACAATCACAGCTTCTTCGAATATTTTGGAGCCTTGTATCCTGTACCATATCAGAGGTTCGGTTAGTATGGGTCCCCGGGCATGTTGGAATTTCTCTAAATGAAGCAGCTGACGCACTCGCCACGGCGTCTTTAGATGGTCCAGTGTTAAATGTCGTACCCCTTTTTTCTTTCATTACCGGAGAGAGATTCAAACGACTGTTATACTTAAAAAACACCGAAACAGCTCTCATACAATTAGCGGATTGCCAGCACTTACAGTTCCCATGGAACACCACCAAATGTCTTTCACGTCAATGCGAGGTGACTCTCACAAGCTTTCGCTGTAGAGTTCCCCGGTTAAATTATTACCTGCATAAATCTGGCTTTTCCTTAACAAATCAATGTACAGTGTGCAATGAACCGGAACCAATAGATCACTTTTTTTCTATCATGTCGCCGTTTCGCCTCACTCCGTAGAATGTTTCTGGAAATGCCGACTGGTAGGCTGGGCTTACAATTTACTACTTCTAGCCTGTTGTCGTTTGGAGCGAATCAGTTTGGGGCAAGCCGCAGTGCAATTATAACTGCGGTACACAAGATCCTTCAAGCAACAGGAAGAGTACGCTGCTAGTGATACCGACCACGGAAACCAACTTTTTTTTCCTTTTTTATTATTATACATATATATTTTTTCAATCGTTATCCTATGGCTTTGTTAACTTCTTAACTCTTTCCTTTTTTTATTTACATCGCGTTTCGTGCTTATTTTTTTTTCTTTTTGAAGTTTCATATATAATTGGCAGTGTGGCCAATCCCCCTCGTGGGTATGAGCCAGTCTCCTTAGGGCAAGCAAACAAACAAAGATAGATAGATAGTGGCGAAGCTTTCGCACTATTTAACGCTTCCGCTCTTCAGCGGCTTCTAGTGGGCCGTCCTCTTCTGAACGCCGCTCGCGCTCAGAGCCCGTGCTTTTGCCTTGACTGTCGCCATTGCGCATTGTAGCTGAGTGCCGTCCAATAAACAGCTTAACAAATTGGTGGAGGTGCTGCGCTCCCATTCGATGCCCCTGGAGCTTCGTTCCCGTATCCTGCCATCTACCATGCAACACGCCGCTCAGCAAACGCCGCCTCCAACACCGACCACATCTCCCGGTGTCCCACGCATCCGCGATCCACCTATCTTCACTGGCGCCGATGGCACCGACGTGGAGGACTGGCTCGCAATTTACGAGCACGTGAGCGTACCCAACGAATGGGACGAAGCAGGCAAGTTGAGCAACTTGGTCTTCTACCTGGCGGGAGTAACAAGTTTGTGGTACAACAACCACGCTTCGGATTTTGCTACTTGGTCGTATTTCAAGACCGCCGTCTTTAACGCTTTTGGCCGCCCTGCAGTTCGTAAGCTGCAAGCAGAATAGCGCTTACGCGAACGAGCTCAGCAGGCCGGTGAATCTTTCACCAGTTATATCGAAGACGTCCTCGACTTGTGTAAGAAAGCTAACAGCACCATGTCCGAGTCTGACAAGATCCGGAACATTATCAAGGGCATTGACGACAATGCCTTCACCATGTTGCTCGCCAAAAGCCATTCCACAGTGGCCGAGGTCATAACGCTGTGCCAGAGCTGTACCAGAGCGAAGAGATAGTCCAGAAAGTGGCGTCGTCAATAATAATAATAATTATTATAATTAAAATAATAATAATCAATCAATCAATCAATCATTTATTTATTTAACGTGCCCAGGAACAACCGTGAGGTCTTTGTGCAGGCGCACGCAAAAATAAAATCAATAAAAATAAACAATACAATACAGACAGTCTTCAGAAATAAAAAGAGCAAAAACACGTAGACAAAGAGAAATGAACACTAAAGGGGAGGAGTAAAATAAGACAATATGAGAAATATTGAAGGGGAATAAAAAATTAGATTGCACATATACAACTATGCGGAAAGACGGAGAAGGGAAGACTTTGTACACTGTGCCATACTATGTCAAAACAGTGCAAAGCTCGGATAAAAACAGTGATTGTGGACTATGAAAAACGTCAAGATCAAGAAAATTAATATTATAAAGACTTTGTATTCTGTGAACGGTAGAGTGTTGGAAGAAGCAGGCGGGTACATGAAACGGTCTGTTCTGTCTGGTTAACTTACGCGGAATTCGAAAATTATCACAATTGAGAAGTACAGGGCAGGATATGAAACCGTGGACTAGCTTGTAGAGAAATAAGAGATCAGAACGATTTCGTCGGCAGTGAAGTGATGGCAGTGATAATGACGCAGCAGTATTTGAACGAGATCCAGAGTCATTTTTAGCAAAGCGATGGTTATATATGCTGAGGAATTTTTTCTGGACTCGTTCAATGGTGTTACCGCTGGATTGAGCAATGCCATTCCATATCACGGACGCATACTCAAGTTGCGGAAGACATATTGCCGTGTACAATTTGTGTAGGGCCATGGGAGACCTGAATTCTCGAGATATTCTACAAACACATCCGAGAGAACGAAAGCCCCGCATAGCAGCACGCTTAACGTGAGAAGAAAAGTTTAACGCGCTGTCAACAACAACACCAAGATCACTGATTTCATAAACCTTGCATAACGGCACAGAATTGACAAAGTATTGAAATGACACGCTAGATGTTTTGCGAGTGATAGACATGAATTTTGTCTTTGAGGTATTTAGAGAAAGGTTATTGCCGTTGCACCATTCGGAAAAAGAACACAAATCTGACTGCAACAAGCGACAGTCGTTAACTGAATGAATTTCCTTAAATATCTTGATGTCATCGGCATACAAGAGGAAAGAAGAATTACGAATGGCAAAAGAAACATCATTAACGTAAATTAAAAATAGGAGTGGGCCTAATACCGACCCTTGAGGGACCCCACTAGTCACTTTATACAAAGAAGAGGTTTGGCCATTTACGGCAACATAACAAGATCTATTGAGCAGATAGGTGTGCAAGAGATTGACAATCGACAAGTCAACGTCAAAGTTCGCAAGTTTAACCATAATCAGTGTGTGGCTGACTACGTCAAAAGCCTTGCTCAGGTCACAGTAGATTACGTCAACCTCTCCTCTCTGAGAAATAGGTGTGGAGATCTGCGTCATGAAACTAGCAAGATTTGTGGTAGTTGAGCGGCCAGCAAGAAAACCATGTTGATTTGGAATCAGTGAGTTTTTCACACTAAAAGACAATATTTTGTGAAGAGCCAGTTCGAAGATCTTTGATGTGGCACATAGTAGAGAAATCGGGCGATAATTAGAAACATCTGTCTTAGAGCCCGACTTAAATACTGGGAAAACACGAGCAGTTTTCCACATGCTAGGAAATGTGGAAGTGTCCAGGCAGTTATTAAATATCGTAGTCAGTACTGGGACAAATATAGTACCATATGCTTTTAGTATGGTGGAGGGGATGCCATCTGGGCCACATGATAAGGATGGTTTTAAGCGCTATGCATTCGCTGATAAGATTTTCATCCAGCGACAAAGCACTGGATGAGCTAACTGCCTTGGGCTGTTGTCTGATATCAGTGCTGGAGTCTGAGGCCTTATAAACGGATGAGAAATGTGTGGCAAAACAGTCAGCGACGGCATGCACTTCTACCCCATTTGAGTCTAGTAGTCTGAAGGAGTCCCCGCTTTTGCTAGACCGTTTACGCACATACTTCCAAAACTCAGCCGGCCTGTCAGAGGCGCTTTTTTCTAAGAATTGAATGTACGAACTATGATCCCGTTTATATAGGCGTTTAGAGAGAGTTCGAAAAAAGCTGAACTCTTCCTTCCACTCGCTGGATGGAGAACATTTAGATTTCCTGTGTGCGTGATCTTTATGCTTCAGTGCACTGATAAGTTCAGATGAGAACCAGTGGGGATATTTACGTTGTTTAGGTGTATACTGGGGAATAAAATTAAGCATGCTGCTCAGTACAAGCTCCGTAAACCGATCAACCTGGTCATCAACATTAGGTTTGTCAGTAACCTGTGACCACTCAACGGTGGACAAGTGATGATAGAGGCCCGTGTAATCACCTCGCTTGAGCGCAAATCTTGGAGATTTGTTTACGTAACTGCTGTAGCTCGTTGTTTCGGCTGATGCAGATAATCTTACGTTAAGTGGTGGGTGGAATTTGTCCGGACGTACAAGAGAGATGTCGGAGCGGGAAACTTCAAGGGGTTGATCGTTTGACACACACAGGTCTAAGACGTTGCCACTGGAATTGACGACTGAATTATGTTGCACTAGGGAATTAAACGCCAGAAAGTCCAAGAGCAGGCTGCACTTTTTCTCTGTGAAATGACTGTAATGAGAAAAGGTAAGCGTGCTCCAGTCAATTCCAGGTGCGTTGAAATCCCCAAGAACAATAATTCTGTGCCCACTATGAGAAGATATCACAAGTTCAATAGAAGACATGACATCGTGAAACGAGGCAGGGGAAATGCTGGGCGGTAAATAGAAGCATCCAATCAACAATTTTTCACGGCGCTCAAGGTTGATTTCTAGCCAGATCGATTCTTCGATAGTTTCTAGGTCTTTCCGTCTAACGGATTTCAGTGAATTGTCAATGACAATCAGCACGCCACCGCCTTTCTGTTTGGTTTCACTGAAATCTCGGTCACGGCGGAAGGTGGTGTAAGTCGGGGGAAAAAAGTCAGATGAGGGAATTTCAGTGCCGAGCCAGGTTTCAGAAATAGCGATAATAGGAAAACAAGACGGAAGAACATTAGAGAAAAACTCCAGTGTCTTGGTACGCAGACCCCGGAGCATTTTGGTAGAATATGTCTACGTTACACGGCACTTTCGATTCCAGTCACTTGCTCAGAGGGATGAAGCATGTCATCGCGCAGCTCCCCACGAAATGGCTTGAAGAGGCATCCGAGGGGCCACATCGAAGGGTCATTCAGGCCTTGTAGCGTTTCCTCGTCAACTTCGATATAGAATGAAGAATATGACTGGAATCTTGTTTGAAGTCGCCGGCAGGAAATGGGAGATATATCGAATGAAGCAATATGTTTTTTGATGTCAGCAGCAGTGGTGTCCGGGCTCAGCTTCGTAACAAAAATGGCCTTTGGCCGTTGTGGCCGTTGTGGCCGCTGAGCTACAGATATAGTGGATGTCTTCAATGCTCCAAACGAGGCGGGTTTCTTCTTTCTTACACCCTCAGTTACCGCTGCAGAAGAGGCTGTCGCAGGCATCACACTGACACGCTCGGACGTGTCTACGTCACATGGCGGCGAATTCGAAGATGAAAGAATTTTGGACAGAGGTTGTTCAGAGTACGCAGGTTGCTTGGAGGTCACAGATCGGCCAACGGTCACCTGCTCTGGAGGGATCACAGGTGCCTTCACTGACACGGCGGCCGTGCGGCGCGTCAGCTCCTCACGCAGGAAGCGGACCTCTGCACGAAGGGAGGCGACCACACGGGCTTGTTGTTCAACACCGCGGGAATGATCCTTGCGGAGGCGCTCGTTTTCTTCGCGTAGTTGGGATACCTCGTCGCTGAGGAACGAGATTCCCTCCAACGCGTCGAGGAGGAGGCGGCGCAGCCCGGCGAGCTCACCACCCGTAGGGGCACACGTGGAGAGGGAACCGGTTTGAGAGCAGCTGCAGGGCTCATCGCTGCACGCCGCCGAGTTGTCTTCGTTAGGCTTACCAGAAGAACTGCTCAGATCACATAAATTGCAGCAAAATGAGCGCGATCCAGACTTCAGAAGTTGCAGCTCTTCATCAGGCCAGGTTACACACTTCGCATGAACACGTTTAGAACAACTTTCACAGCGGAAGAACTGCTGCTTACCGAAAAACGGGCAGGAGCATAGCAAGCATGCATCCCGACTGGGAGCCATGGTGCGGGACTATTAGAGTAATAATAATAATAATAATAATAATAATAATAATAATAATAATAATAATAATAATAATAATAATAATAATAATTCGTCAAGAATCAGTGCAGCATGCACTCGTGGAAGGAGTCGCCAAACGCTTCATTTCGGATGAAGAAAGAAGACGAAGAAAATATCAAGCTGGCTGTTGGGATCTCGGTACATCGTTCGTTCCAGATGGAGTACAAAAACGGCCTTCTCGAAGGTAAGCAGACAATACATAGCTACCCATGCACGGTGCTGAATGCTGTCCATCGATGCGCGGCAAGATGAGCAGACATTATGTTGGTGCTCCCGCAAGCCACTCGTTCAAGCAGCTGCCCGGCTAACCGCTGAAGTCCTTGCCGCGAAAGAGTGGAATGCAGTGCACAACGTGTCAGATGGACATGTTCCCGAACAAGTGACTGCGGCAGTACAAATATTACGTCGAAAAAGTCGCCTTGTCTACTCGTTCAGCCGCGCACTGAACACGCCGTAAGCCTCGGTGTTGCCACACTCGTTCGCTGACCAGTAACACTGAACTGCTCAGCAGGGAAAGAGTAGATTAGAACAACAGCGAGTTGAGTTAGGAATTTATAGTGAGAGAAGTTAAGGCACACAGACAAGGGCACAAGACCATCGGAATACACAAACGCGGACTTCCAACTGAAATGTTGCACAATGGTGGAAAAGAAAGTAGACATAAAACGTATCTACGCATGCGCAGGTATGACAGCACCATTTTGAAATATATATTATAAAAAAGAAGAGACACGTCGAGAGACAGAATGGTTTCTGTACGTTTCGGCCGTGGGCCTGGCCTGCGTCAGGATAACCATATACATATATACAGGGTGTTTCAAGAAATGTGTCCAACCTTCTCAAAAACTCAGGAAAATGCGATATTTGCTCGGGGCTTTCAGAATTGCCTTTTTCTGTAGCGGCAGGAATCTTAAGGTAGTTAATGACATCATTTAGGACAGTAATTAAGAAAGTTACTATAATTAACTTTTTAATTAGTGGAGTTAGGTGATTATGTCAAATGGGAGAATCGAAGTACTTCATGCGAGGAAGCCATCCGCGCTTTGAGATTTCGAAAAAGCGTCCTCTAGTAATTGCTGTGGCGTAATGAAATTCAACCAAATGCAACGGCTTTCAACAGCGAAAGCCATCGAATTCGGTTGAATTTCATTACTTCGTTATTTTTACTAGATGCCGCTTTTCCGAAATCTCAATGTTGGGATGGGTTTCTGGCACGAAGAACTTCAATTCCCCAATTTGAAACAGTCACCTAACTGCACTAATTAAAAAGTTAATTAATTTAACTTTCTTAATTACTGTCATGTCTAATCAAGTCATGTCTCTAACCATCTTAAAATGCCTAGCGCTACAGCAAAAGTCATTCACTCATTTTGGACGTCTCAGAAGAATGTGGCAGTTGCGTTCTTTCATGTTTCTGTTTAGGTTTCGCCATTGAATTTGGTTGAATTTCATTACTTTGTCATTATTACTAGATGCCACTTTCTCAAAATCTCAAAGTTAGGTTATGTTTCTGACATGAAGAACTTCAATTCTCCCATTTGACACAAGGACCTAACTCCACTAATTAAAAAGTTAATTAATTTAACTTTTTTAATTACAGTCCTAAATAATTTCTTTAACCATCTTAAAATCCCTTCCACTACAGAAAAAACAATTCTGAAGGCAGTAGTCAAATATCGCATTTTCCTGATTTTTTGAGAAGGTTGGACACATTTCTTGAAGCACCCTGTATATAAGTATGGAGAGGTGGCACTTCAAGCAAACTTCATTTATACGTCGACGTTTCGGTCAGAGCCTGACCTATCTCAAGACGTCTTGAGAAAGGTCAGGCTCTGGCCGAAACGTCGACGTAATAATTGAAGTTTTCTTGAAGTGCCACCTCTCATACTTATACGGCAACCACTCCTTCAACTATATATATACATACATATACACATATATATATACTATACATATACATATATATATATATACATATACATATATATATATATATACACATATACATATACATATATATATATATATACACATATACATATACATATACATATATATATACACATATACATATACATATACATATATACACATATACATATACATATACATATATATATATATATATATATATATATATATATATATATATATATATATATATATATATATATATATATATATATATATATATATATATAAATATCCAAGATGGTCGCACATTCAGCAACCACCCAAGCAGCCGTGTGAATGGTTCACTCAAAATCGGTGCATATCCACAGCCCCAAACCGATTCGTTGTACTTTTCCCGGAGCTTCATTTCGAACCCCGCGCGTAAGTAATTGACCACGGAGAACACAGAGAGTGTGAAACGTCGAAAAGTGTCCTAGGAATGATAATGTATTCATAAGTAAATCTTCGGTATAGTTATCAACACACGTGTGATATCTGGCTGAATATTGTAATGCAGCGCGAGAAAGAAAAACGGTAAAGTGGCGACTGCTTGATGGAGAGAACACCACAGTCCCAAATTTTACACTTCTAGAATAAATATCGAACTTCTTTTTCTTATTTTTAATGACTGGGGGTTTTTGGCATGAGGTTTGCCTTATTCGAAAGCGCGGAACCATCTATATTCTTGAGTAACTTCGTATTATTTGTCTTTATGCTTTAGTACCCGAGATGCCGCTGTCAATCGACGCCGTACACGGCAGCCTCAACACCGGGAGAAGCACCGAAGCGCCGCTTCTGACGACCGGCTGCACGTCGCCGTCCTCGTCTGTTCCCAGTTCGGGCGCCTTGACGCGCAAAAGGCTCACGTGGCGCTTGTTAGCTGGTGTCACTCTGATGTCTGCAGCCACGGCCACGGTTCTTACGATCGCCCACCAGGCAAGCTCGTTGATTTGACATGCGCCCATCCTCAGACACACTTCAGTGGTGCGATTGTGCACGCTATATTCATCACCTATTACTTGTACAGGAGCGAGACAAATTCCGCTTTTATCTAAAGCGACGCAGAGGAAGAAAACATTCAATTATGGGTCTTTACTTGTCAAACCGACGGTGTGATCGTGAAGTACGCTGTATTGGGCGGCTCCGGGTCTGTTGTATCTATCGGGATACCTAGGCTTTGTGTCTAAAAACATATTACTGCAAATATTTTAACAGCAAAGCTCTTTAAGCCGAAGGTTGGGGCGTTCGGTGTGCGCAGAAAATCTGCGTCGCCGAGCAACGCGTTGGAGGAAGGAAAAAAGGAGGTGACGAGAAGTGGAGAGAAAGCAGAGCAAATAAACAAAACAAAATGAATTTTTTTCAAGAGGCGGGATTCGAACCAGGGTACCCATGATCCGTAGGCGAGCCTCATAACCACTCGGCAATCCAGGCACGGTAGCAGAGCAAGCATTTATGGGAACCATATATATGATTGCGGTGCTATGGGCGAGAGAACGAGATGGAGAGAAAGAAACAAACAGAGAGAGAGAGAGAGAAACAGAAAGAGAGAGATAAACTATAGCATAGCAATGTATAGCCATTCATAGCAAGGGGGTGGTATAGGGAATTGAGGGTGAGGGGGCAAGAAAGGCAGACGGCACGGTAAAGCATAGCATAGCAACGTATACTACAGTATAGCAAGGGGAGGGAAAGGGAACGGATGCTGAGGAGGAGGGGACGGTCATCAGCTTCGCTGTTTGCAAAGTCTTCGCACCAGTAGTACGTAGCTGCCCCATTTTATTTTTGTGAATACACGTTTTTATTTTTTGTCTCTCGAAAAGTATATCTTTCTCGTTTCACAATTGTGCCGTTCCGTGTTATTGCTGTATGAGTTTCTTTTTTTATTATCCAGATGTGAATGTGTAATGAATATGCATATGTATGTGTAATGAATATTTTGCCATGTTGCTCCCTGTTGTTCACGGGGGCGCGCGACGAGTCAGGCTGCCGTTATGCAGCTTTTAAACTGCCACACTCGCCACTTATCTGCATCAACGTGCTTATCCGGTGGAATAAATTAATTCATGCATTCATTCATTAAATTTCGGCCACCATGAGTTGTGTAACATTCGCCTAAATACAATTACATGGGTGTTCTTGTATAGGGCCCTGTCTAACCGCGGTCGCAAGGGCCAGGATTTAACCCGCGTCTTCGAGATCAGCAGCGTGACACCTTACTTGCTAACCTGCTAACTTATGATATTGAGTAACATTGACCACAGATAGAGGAAATACATAACGCAATGAAGAAGGCAGGGGGGGGGGGATTATATATTATCCCATCTTATTTGTCAACGTAATGTAGCGCTAGCTTTCTTTTGTATGCATAACCAACTCGCCATAATTGCCACTTTGGTTTCACGTTTAGTTCCAGGACACGTTATATTTTCTACGTTATTTACTCGGCACTAGTGTTCTAGCTAAGATATCGTGCGTGTCGAGTGCCCATTATTACATTTCAGAGCCTCTATTTCAACAGCAGCATCAGTATTCGGTTCCTAAAACCTTTCCAGCCCTGAATTGTTTGAACGGTTAGAACATTTTTTCCTTCCTCGTTGATCTTTCTTTACTACCACTTGAAGACCAGAAAAATAATTCTGAGCACCCAATCAGTATACAAAAAAAATGCCGCCATGTGCTATATATAGGAAATCCGGGCATAGTGGTTGTAAAGTTAAATGCGGTTAATTTAGATAATGCTATTTCTTTTTAACCCGTTAAGGTGTGTAATTGTGTAAAGCTAGCATGCCAGTTTTTGCGCTAGTGATACACTGCGCTTCATTTCACTTGAATGGTCGTTGCCTAATTATTCGATGCCTTGTAAGATACAACATCATAATAGATTGCCGAATACTCCTTTAGTGCACCGAAACTATTTGCACCCATGCCTGCAAGGGCAAGCTGGTGGGACTGCACTTCGTCGTCGTTATCTTCAAGCTCGCTTACGCACCATTTATCTAGTGCAGCTAACATATTCAGATCCATTGTGCACAATCTCGATATTGGAGCCCCCTTGCAAATTAGCAAAGAAACCCAGGCTGATTTCCCAAGAAGAATAACAAGTAATCGGAAGCTGACACAAGCGCTATACTCTAGATCAGCATGTAATGCATTCAGAGCTCTGACAACCACTGAGCCCTGGTGTCCTATATTTAAAACATGACGATAATTGTGTGCATTGCCTCACCCTTTAATGCTGTCTGTCATTATGGATTAATGGCACAAGTAATTTTATGTATGAATTTTGGCTTTAGGTGGTAGGCCACTCAGAAAAAAAATTTTTTTTAAGAGCAGACAGCGTTGAAATTATTTTTTCTTCAAAACAACCATCTCTTATTTAACTTACCCAGCCATTTATAGTGCAAAATGTTGATTATTTATTTTTTGGGAGGTGATCTTTGTCAAAAATTGCATTAAAAGTGGTAGTCACGCCAGCCGTGATAAGTGACTAATGGGTGGCTAAATTCAGTAAAGCTTTGGCATTTGTATAACTAAAGGTTGGAGCTATGCAATGAACTAGGATAAATATTATGAAGTAAATATCAAGGAAGTAATGTTAAAAAACCAAAAAAAAGACGGGGAAAAAGAGCCAATTTAGACTGAACATGTTTGCAAAATAAGCTGTGAATTCAAAAATATTCCATCAATTTCTTTTATTCTAGTTCACTGCACAGATATATATGTTGTAAATTATTATACAAAACTTCAGTTCAAAGTACACACTGAGAAAAAAGTTATGTAAGTTAGCGTCACGTGAGTTGAAGCAAATTCTTATTTTGAGAAAAACTCAAACAAAGATGTCAGCGCTTGCAAAAGGTGTGCGTCCCCCTTGTGGCCGTTTTTAGAGATTTTGAGACAATTAGAAACACAAAGTTATATTTGATGACATCCTCTTATGTAACAGTGAAAATAACATTTATAAAGTATCTTGAATATCATTAATATAGACGATAGAACAATTACTTTCGAAACCAACGCAATGTGGTTTCGGTTTCGCTATACGAGCATGGAGTATGGAAAACTTGTTGTAACTCGCAAACTAATGATGATAGGAGGATAACTTTTGTTGCCACATATTTTTGAATCTTGGGTGTGCACAGAAATCTAAAAACTAAAAATTCACCTCGCGAAAAAAAAAAATTGGACTTTTGAGGGTGGCCTACACCTTAATTAGGCTTGTGTGAATAGTAAATTTTTAGGTCCGAAGTGAATCGGAGTAGTGATTTGGTCGAATAATTTCGAAGCGAATTCGAATAGTATATATTACATATTATAAAAAAAATTAGCATATTTGTCATGACCCAACTAACCTGCACAATATTTTAAAGTTGAAACAAGGCATATGCAAATGCCATTCCTTTTGGTTCAAAGGGAAGTGGAAGCAACTTTGAGTTTTGAAGAATGCAAGTGATAACCTGTAAAATATGTTACGTTTTAAAATTTACTATGCTTAGAGCATATAAGCCGGTATAACAAGCTTTTAAACTTTAAAAAATGATTAATCAATGTAAGGGTAATACAGCAAAACTTCATTAATTCTAACTCGGTTATTTCAAAATACTGCATAATTCGATGGATTTTCTGCGGTCCCTTATTTTGCAATGTAATTTGAGTGGATAATTTGAAGCGGCGGTAAGTACCATTCCGATTCATTCTAAAACTTTAGTGCCATGTGCCAATTCTCGATCCTGATTTAGCCGCAAATCTGCAGAAACGATGGCCCTTAGGTGCCACAAGGCAGTGCAATGTAGCAATACTAATGAGTGACAAGTTGAGCAACCCAGCCTCGCTGCTGCCAGCGCAAGAAAAAGAAAAAAAAAAGCGGTTTCCTGTGCGGTCTAGCCCGGACCACAAAACATGCCGGATCTTGTAGTAAAGTTTCTTCACTCACTCACCTCGTGCTCAGCTGAAATAGGCGCCTGTGGAAAAGAAGGCGTGCTTCACTGCAAGACAGCGGTGACACGTGGCCAGCATGACGCATGCTTCTCGCAACGTCAGCGCGTCATGATTTACCCATTCTTTCTGTGAAAATAGAGAAATTTATAAAGGACGATCTGACGGAATTCGCGACGTATGCGAACCTCCGATTGGCGGTTGTTCCGGCAATTTGCGCACTTGCACTGCTGGCGGAGTACTTGCCTGCAACACCTACTTCGAAAACTGAGTTCGAAAACTTCATGATCATCTTTTACACACAGAACACATCGCGAATTCTGTCACACTGGTCGCGCATGGCGATTGGAAACGGCCTTTGAAGTCAGTGGGAGAGTGAAATGCAAAAGGGAACTGCTGGGGTTTTGCTTCTGTTAGCGTGCACCGATTTCGGTGATCCTTTTTGCATTCCTCTCAGTATTGAGCACTACACGCATTCCAGTGCTGCACAATGCAGACGGAAAAGTGTTGCAGGGGCCCCTTTAACAGTTTTGGATGGGAATATTGAAGCGACACCAAGAAATTTATATACAATTCTTAACGACACTAGCATTAATTAGATGTTACATTAGAGCATTTACAATTTCATTATCAGAAAAAGACATCCTCATTAAATGGCCATTCTCCCAATACGCACCTGTTATCAGGAACTGATGACGGTAGAAATTGCCAGCAAATTAAAAAAATATATTAAATACGGAGAAAGGTGCAAAATCAAAGCCGAACCCCAACCATGCAGTAATGCGTTAAGGGGCACATACCAAAATCGTATGGCATACAGCGATGGCGTACAGCGATGGCAGTCGTACAGCGATGGCGTAGTGGTAGAGCATCAGCTTCGCATGCAAGAGGTCCGTGGTTCGAATCCCGGTGCCGGACAATTCCCAACCGGATTTAAAAAAAAAATCCGCGTGATGATGGAATTGTGTAAAAAGGCCTGGGGTGCAGCCTCACTGGCGACCACAGCCAGCAATGCACTCCCTCACCAGAGCAGGATTGGCCACCCTGGTGTAGTACTTGGCCACTACCTCCCACACGAATACACCAATTAACCCTCGGCCCTCCGTCCCCAGCGGCTGCGAAGCAACTGACCAAGGCGGCGGCCAGACCTGCGATGCAGCGGAGGGTGCTAAGAATCTCTGGGTCCGGACAGGCCGCCATTGGAATCTGAACTTGGCTACGTATAACGCTAGAACTTTATCTAGTGAGGCGAGTCTAGCTGTACTATTCGAGGAATTAGAGGGTGTTCAATGGGATGTAATAGGGCTCCAGTGAGGTTAGGAGGCCACAAGAGGCATATACAGTGCTGAAGAACGGACACGTCCTATGTTATCGTGGCTTAGCTGACAGAAGAGAACTAAGGGTGGGATTCCTTATACATAAAAATATAGCTAGTAATATAGAGGAATACTATAGCATTAATGAGGGGGTGATATGTATCGTAATTCAGTTTAATAAGAGGTACAAGATGAAGTTGGTACAGGCCTACGCGCCTACATCCAGCCATGATGATCAACTGGTTTGAACGCTTCTACGAAGACGTAGAATCAGCAATGAGTAAGGTAAAGACACAGTATACTGTACTGATGGGCGACTCTAATGCAAAGGTAGGCAAGAAGCAGGCTGGAGATCATGCAGTTGGGGAAATTGGCATCGGTTCTAGAAACGCCAGAGGGGAGTTACTAGTAGAGTTTGCAGAACGCAATAATTTACGCATCTTGAATACCTTCTACAGAAAACGGGCTACTCGTAAGTGGACGTGGAGGAGTCCTAATGGCGAAACTAAAAATGAAATAGACTTCATAATGTGCGGCCACCCGGGCATTGTACAGGATGTGGAAGTAGTTCACAAGATCCGATGCAGTGACCATAGAATGGTAAGATCTAGAATTCAACTAGACGTGAGGAAGGAACGGCAGAAACTGATACGCAAGAAGCCGATTAATGAACTAGCTCTGAGAGGGAAAGTACAGGAATTCAGAGTTTCACTTCAGATAGGTATGCGGCTTTAACCGAGGAAACCGCCCTTAGTGTTGACGCAATAAATGATAATCTGACTAGTATCATTAAGGAGTGTGCAGTGGAAGTCGGGGGTACAGGTCGTCAGACAGAACACAGGTAAGCTATCCCAAGAGACGAAAAACCTCATTAAGAAACGTCAAGCTATGAAAGCCTCAAGTGCAACAGACAAATAGAGCTGGCGGAGCTTTCGAAGCTAATCAATAGGCGTAAAGTAGCCGACATAAGAAAGTATAATATGGAGAGAATTGAGCATGCTCTAAAGAACGGAAGAAGCCTCAAAGCTATGAAGACAAAACTGCGCATAGGCAAAAATCAGATGTATGCATTAAGGTAAAGGAAGGCAATGTCACAAACAATATGGATAGAATAGTTGAGGTAGCGGAAGAGTTCTACAGAGATCTGTACAGCAGCCGAGACAGTCAGGATGATAACGTAAGAAGCAGTATTAGCGCAGAGGAATCTGACATCCCACCAGTATGACAGGAGAAGTGACAGGAGAAGTAAGAAAGCCTGTTGAAAGACGGTGGAGAGATTATGTTAAAGGGAATCGACGGGGAGGCGAATCTTGGAGGCAAAGCATAAGAAAGGGGCTCAAGGACCTGAGGATCTTAGGTATTTACAAAAGTAATCAGAATTAATAGACATTAGAGTTCTCAACCAAGGGACCAGGCAGGATTTTACAGGCTTCTCAACAAAGACCATATTCATACTATCAACGGTGGAATTAATAGATATTATGTTAGACATCAAATGCAACGGAATGGCCACCATAAACATAATGGAAGTACATACGAAGTCCTCCATAAAGAAAGCGAGAGAATCCCAATAAAGAAGGGCTACGGCAGGGAGACACGACAATGTTATTCACCGCGGTTTACAGGATAGGGCCCTAGATTGGGAAGAATTAGGGATAAGAGTTAATGGAGAGTATCTCAAATCTTGGACAATGATGATGACGAATTACAGCTCATTATCGGAAAGTAGAAGAGTAGGTTGATCATAAAACATAAGAAAGGGGACGTCAGGTGGAGGACCTGAAAAATTACAGGCCCTTCAAAACTAGAAGAATAAGGATGGGATGGGGCTCATTGAGAGTAATCTACCAACATTACGGCATCTTAGTACTTACCTACCTGGAGACTTACAAAGAGAATGAGGACGACGCAGCGAGTAACCTTAAGAGACAGGAAGAGAATCGGGGGTTAAGGACATCATAGTGAAATGGAATGGGCCGGGCACGTAGCATCGGCAGATAATGTAGTTGCGGCGTTGGTGTCGTCTGGCAGCAGAAAGCACAGGACCGGGTTGATTCCATCTTTCACCACCTTGCTTTCAGCTTCGCGAGAGAATAGAGTTCAGAGGAAGACGATGATGAAACAACTACTGCCTGTGTTTGCGCGCATGTATTAAGGATCCCTCGGGCACTTCTTTGAATGTCTTAGTTATTTGTGTCACAATTTAGATAAATACATCGGCGCGCAAAGTGTTCTGTTATTTTATGAAATTCAGATATTGCCAAATATAATGTTATACTCGCGTTACAATGGTCGCGAAATGCGCCTTCTGTGGGGCCGTTCGAGGACTAGAAATAGAAGAGCTAGAGCAAGAAATATGATCGAAAGAAGCGTGACATGAACGAAGGCAGGAGAATAATAATAATATCTGGGGTTTAACGTCCCAAAACCACGATATGATTATGAGAGACGCCGTAGTGGAGGGCTCCGGAAATTTCGACCACCTGGGAATCTTTAAAGTGCACCTAAATCTAGTACACGGGCCTCAGACATTTTCGCCTCCATCAAAAATGCAGCCGCCGCGGCCGGGATCTGATCCCGCGACCTTCGGGTCAGCAGTCGAGCTCCATAACCACTAGACCACCGTGGCGGGGTTGGCGAAGGCAGGAGACACAGACGACGCATACGAGCGCCGGAGTTGCAACTGAGTTTATTTGCACTTCAGCAGGCCTTTTTATGATGCACCGTACCTGACTATATCACCCAAAACATTTTGAAGAATGAAAAAACTGCCACGAAAGAAAACAAATATACTGCCGGAAAAATAATCGCGTGTCTACAAGCAGGACAAAATGCTAGTGCTAATGCGCACTCATATACAGAGAGGAAACTATTTTGCGATGACGAGACCGATAACACTGACAAAAATTGGGGGACGCTTAAGCTTCGCCTTAACGAGTTCAACGCAATAGCGATATCCGGCCCCATCCTCATCGCGCTCTGTTTCGCTGGTTATTACGCTCAGTCACCCAGTCACACACAAAAGGGTTCTGCCCTCTTCAACAACGACGTCATTGTACCAACTACGTGTGTGCAAGAGAATGCGCGCACTGATGTGTATGCCCTTTGTAATGGGTGGCATGCTTCAAACTAGCAGCTATTACGCGCGTGATACTTTTTCGAAGTTGCAGTGCACCCACTGCGTGTCCGTAAGAAAACACGCGCAGTAATGTGCGTGCCTTTTGTAATGGGTGGCCAGCTTTAAACCTGCAACTCGAGTGTGGTGACCCCACGAATTAGTTTATGAACGTCATCACTGTGGTGCTAACACAAATTTATATCGTAATTCTCATCTCGAAAGATATTTTTGCTAAGAATAATTGATAGGTGTACCTTCAACCAATATTCTTGAGATTGAGAAAAAAACTGGGATTGCAAGCCAACAAATGCTTAGCATTTAAGGAATCTCTGGCCCTAATTCGCATGAGTTACCGCCCTTCCATTCCCCCTTTCCTGTAATGTTCAGTTGTAAGTAAAGTAGTGCCTACAGACATCTCTTAAGAATCATTTAATAACATAGTGTCTTTCTTTCTAGAAATCTACAGAGCGTGCTCTTTTACATATGTGACGCCGAGAAAAAAGCTACAGGAAGAGGTGAGACGATATACACCGTCGTTTATAGCCAGAAGGCAGAGATGAGTAGCTCCCTTCCGCCATAAATCAATAACCAATGCATTGATACTATGAGATAGAATAAAACACTCACATTTCAAAGCTGCTACGGAGAGATAATAAGCGAACGCCAGATAAGCAAGATGAGTGAGGAAGGAGTAGTCGACAGACAAGCTGGCAGAATAGTGTCCAGGCTTGAGTTAATTTCTCGTAATTTCTCTTTAAGGCGATGACATACACGTCATCATTTCACTATGCTTAACAGTTTGTATATTACTATTTGGCATATAATAGATCGCACCAGGACTTAAATGACGGGTTTACCAATGCATATCGCTATCGCGTTTTAAAAAGGGTGCTAACGTTTAGAATGACGAAAGCTTACCCAGTTGTGTACGTATTCGTGTTAACGTTCTTCACCGATATATTTTTCAACGCAGGGCGCGAATGCCCTATGGGTCATATGTGGTTCTATCGAAGCCTTGTGTGTGAGCGCGGGAACTAGAATGAACAAGAGATGGATATTCGCGGATGAAGTCTCACAGTACCATGTCCGCACGTTTCAATGTTCACTGCAGATTCTGTTTCCGGACGAGACACCGTGCGACACCGCTGGCTGCGAGTCAGGATGTCTTCCGGCTTAACGGCCACCTGGATGAGAATGCGCAGCATGTCGCCAGCTGTAACGCCTTCGTCTGCGAGGGGTCAGTGGACGCGCAAGGGGCAACACGCTAGCCGAGGGCACGCGGCCAATCTGGCACGCCTCAACGACACGCTGCACATGCCGCTACGAAAAAGGTGGGCACCAACCCGCAGTGAAGGCGCTGCGCATAAAAGATAGCCTGATAACTCTATGGAATGGGATATATGGCTTTTCTTATGCATTTGTTTTATTTTTCACAAGTATAACGCCGAAGTGCCGGATCTGACGTATGTAATAAAGGAAACTAAAGTTACAGTAGCCCTGCAACACTTCTTTAACATGGACACGCGGCGCTGACAATTTTTAGTGAAGGCTGTGGGTGTTCGCGTCGTCGATCCCAGTCCCAAAGAAGTTGCAGCGAGACCCGTAAAAAGAACTCAAATGACAAGTTTATTAGTAATACCAATTTTAATATACTAGAAAAGCGTCACATGCATGAAACACAATCGATGGGCCACCATCCTCGTCCCCGGCAGGGTGAACACGGCACGCGCCAGCACTCCGTTGAACACACTTTCATGCAGTCCGCTTCCGACCCTCGGGCAGCGCGTCGGCTCCTGCTTTTATAGCACACGTTTGGGCCATGCGTATCGCCACTACGTAGCACGCGGCACAATCTAGCCAACTGGACGATGGGCATGGCTCGCACATATTCGCCCTTCCAAAGATGGAGTTCGCTGCAGACGTCTGTCCTTGCCGCATTGGACGGCATGGTACTTGGTTTTGACGGCCGTCGTCGGGCTCACCGGCAATGTCATCCTTAATGATGCTGTTGTCCTCGTTGCCACCATCGGAGTTGCTTTGACGGCCTCACCGCCATACCCTTGTTTGGCGGTGGGCTCCTAGTCCTTGATAGCGTCCATTATGTTCGTGGCCGTCTCCGCGGCAGCTCCGATCTTGTCCTCGGATTTGTACAAAGCGCCACCGGGCTCGTGCGTTCCGAACAGCGCCTTCAGGACGGCTGCTCACGTTGTGTTGGCCAGGCCGCTCACCAACAGGTTTGGCATGGGCCCGCGGTCGCATTAGGCGTCATATTCACATTCTTGTTTTCATGCTTCCTCTTAGGCGTATGCCCTTTTTGGGCTCTATTTTGCAGCCTTTGGCGGTATCTTTCTTGTCCTCCGCTGTAGCTGCTGCTGCAGCCTTTCTCGTAGCACTGTCTTGGTGCCGGCACCGGTGCCAGGTTTCGGCGTCTCCGTACCCGCACTCTCCTTCGTCGCGGCGGCCAGGTTCTGCTCCACTATTTCAGCGTCCAGGCCGACCACCCGACCTTGACTGCTGGATTAGTGGACCTCACCACCGCTCGTTACTGGACTTCATACACGAAGCAAATTTATATGTGTATTTCTGAATAAATATTATGCCTAAGGGCAGACTTTCGAAAAAAAAAAAAGTCGTGGTCGTCGCCGCTATGCAAGATCAAAGCGTGCTAGGCCTCGCAAACAGCGTCCTCGTCCACTCTAGGCGCCGAATCTTCCTCGCTTCCTTTTTGACGGCCTCGGCGTCAGTCTCCTCGCTCAGCGCCAGCACGCTGCCTTCACTATTTGGAATTGTCTGTTCTCGACTGGCACTTTTAACTTAAGTCGTCGGTTATAGTGCATGAAGATGCGCTTTGCGGCAAACAGAGCGAACGTTGAGTGGGGCATGGGGTCCAAACGAGTACTGTCTTGTTTGGTGCGTGTAAGAAGCGAGCATTCTGCACTTTGGCGCTGCTTCGCGGACACTTCCTCCCAGGGACGGTGCACTCCAGATAAGGTATTAAATAGGACTCGACGCCGCACTTACCGATATGCGAAGGACTACAGGGCGCTAGAGCGGATGGCCCTCACTGCGCCTTGGCTCTTCAAGTCGTATGAGGGGCTGGCTACGGGGGTGCGCCAAGCCAGGGACGGCTGAAGAGCAGATTGTTGCACTGGCGGTGGCACGTAGGTGCTTTCGGCAAACAGGGCGTCTAGTACATGGCGGCCCTCCCGTGCGAGAAGCTCGTGCTCTTCGAATATGCGCCCGTAAAGAAATGGCCTGGACCTGGGATGACTGTGCCGAATCACCCTAGCTACTTTGTCCTTTTCCGATGCAGTGGGTGCTGCTTGGCAATTCAGTTCCTGCATCGTCCAGGCGTACTCGAGCAAACTTTCGTCCGGACGCTGGGTTCTCAATTCGAGCTCGCGCTGGACTCGCATTTCATACCAAGGGGGCAGAAATTTCGCTCGCAATCGGGTTTCAAGCTCTGTCCATGATGTGAAAGACGTTTGTGGCCTCAACCATCGTCTTGCGGCATCCCATAAAATCAGTGCACAATTCGAGCCATCACGTACGCTTCCGAGGCGCCAGTAGCTTTGGCATAGCTGTCTACTACTTCTAGAAAATCAGCCATTGATTTTTGGGTCGTCTTAACCCGTATACGTGGGTAGCTCAATTCTAGTTTGGAGCTGTGGCTCACCGCTGTCTATGGCCTCGAGGCCAGACGACTCCTGCGGTCCATGACCGCGTTGCACATCTCAGCGACACGCTAAAATGTGTGCAACTCCTGCGCCAGCAGCTGCTCAGCCTGCTCGTTGCCAGGGGGCAATATCTTTCGGACCGAAGATGCTTTCCGTTCGACTGAGCAAAAACGCGCGGCGTGATGAAAAGACACAATGGCCACACGGCACTCAAAAACTCGACAACCGAAGTACCGGACCTACGTCCCCTGTGCAATACCTACGGACGGGAGCAAAAACACGTTGGGCGCCAACTGTGGGTGTTGGGCTTGCTGCGTCCTGTCCGCAGTTAAAGTAAGGACGGCGAAGGCTTCAAAGAACAAGATCAATTTGTTTACAACGATGGCTCATACGGAAAGGTCGGCCAAAGCAGGCGGAGTCGATGAGCTAGGAAAACAGCAATCGGCCAGCGTGGGTGGCAGCGTCTGTCCTTCGTGGCAGGCAGGGGATCTCTCCCCCAGGACAGCGCGCGGGCTGCCCCTTTTAAAATGCGCAGGTGGGCTACTCGCACCTCCGCTGCGCCGCACGCGGCGCTATCTCGAGATGGCCGGTGCGTGTGGTTCCAAAAAGGCTCCTGTAAACATTTGAGCCAGACAACATCTGAGACGCGTTTGCCTATTTGAGATCAGCGCTAACATGCCCCGCCATTGCTGCTGTCGCCAGACTAACCGCAAGCTCGGTCTGTTATCAAGACGCATGGGCCATCCTCGTTGCACGATATGCTAAGGAAGACGTCATAGTCGAAGACCTCGTCGAGCACCTCATCGATTCACAAACCGTTCGGTCAGCAGAAGATGTACGCGGATTGCGTCACTAGTATGACGACATCGAGCTAATGTTCGCAGTCTCCGGGCGTTGAATATTACGGAGCAATTGTTCTTAACCTTTCTACGACCGATCACCCTCTGAAGTCTACCAGAAGCCTACCAGAAGAGCTTGCTACTCGAGTACTACAGACGAGGCGGCGAACAAATGAACGAACACCCGTCGCCTAGAGGAAACGGCGCAGCAGGTGAGCAGACATCTTCCACATCGCAGAACAGCTTGCTATCTCCGCTTGAGTTTATCAGAAAAGAAGTGGAAAGTCGAGAACTCTTCGAGTGCTGAAGCGTTGACATGAGTGGCGTCCACTTTACTTCCTTCACATCTGTATCATAATTACTACTATACAACAGTGCAATTAACGTCCCCTATACCTTCGTTGGCTTCATCATCTGCTATTTTCAGGTTGCATCTTGTTAGCCGAGTTTTGGGGGCAAGTTTATGGGCAGCGCCATAGCGTTCTAAAGACTGTAAAGACGGTCAAAGACGATCGGACTTGCGCTATCAACTGAATTTCATCTCAGAGAGCCAACTATTTATACTGACACCACGAATACACAGAAATGTGCACCAAATACATTACGATTACACAGCAAAGATTACCACTCCCGCAAACCAGCATTGTCCAGATAGCAACTTGCCTTGTGCTCAGAGCAATCGAAGAGGCGCTGGCGCAGTTGGCACTTTCTTTTGCTATCAAGCTTGCCACAACAATTTCCCGCGTGTCCTTGTCTATGATTCCATACATGACGACACAATCCTTAGAGTAGTGGTTCACACCCACAATGCACTGACAAATTGACCCTCTCGATAACACTCAAGTTTTTACTCATGCTCCCTTACTATGTCATTGAGACACCTACGGTCTGCCATATATGTATGCTTTGCCACACTAGAATGCGCACTGATACACACCTTGTGCGCCGGGCGCAAAAGGGCGCTGGTGCTTTTTTCGCGCATTCTCGGCGGCGAGTCTCTCTAAGTGGATCAGTGCCTTACATACGCTCGATAACTTATGTCGAGCTGATGATACCGCGTCTACTTCCAGATTGCTAGCATCATTCTTCAAATCATGTGAAATCCCTTGCATGTACAGCACAACTACCTTCCTTCTACTTTTTGTGAATGTAATCGCACGAACCACCTGTTCTCTTAGCTTTATTATCGCATTTTTCTGTACTGAAAACAGCGCGTGGACAGGGTAACCGGCGTCCCGCAGGGCTTTTCGCCACAATATTAGCCGTTGCGGGACGCCGGTACCCTGTCCACGTGCTCTCGTCAGTGGCCGAAAATGCGGTGTGGCTGTTGTATCTAGTGTGGCTGAAGGATCAACGTTCGATGGCTCCGTCAGCCACAGGTGCGTAGCTCAATCGTGGAAAGCGATGCGTAGCGACAGGGATGCCGTGTTCGAAAGACCAAAAGTAGCCGAAATATTGAAAAAAGTTGCCAAGAAGTAGTCAACTTAATCCAAGGGCAGTAAAAGTAGCCAAATGTAGCCACACGTGTGCGAAAACAATTGTGACATCTCTATTTATACGACTCAATAGAAGAGCGCTTTGGCGAAAAAGTGACTAAGTACAGCATGAAACTGCCAATCAGAATTGCTGAGATTCAAGCGTAAATTGTTCACTTTAGTAATCACTTCGTGCAGGATGACGAAGCTTCTTGCACTGTTGAAAAATTGTCACTCTCTTCACGAGTCTTGTGCGGCCTCTTAAAGGAACTTGGAGCAACAGGCTTGTAACGACAGTATAAAAATGAGTGCGGCATGAATGTGCTCTAAATCACGGTTGCTTAGATAGAAGCATAAATTGGGGCAGCTTTTGCAGTCGTTTCTTGCGTGATGAAGTCCAAGCAGTTAATATATCTTATTCACCATACGCACCTAATCCTGAGAGCCAAGCAGTTTGTCGAATATTCGATTTCTAATGTCGAAGAGTACTTTTTGTTTAATGCAATTGCCAATTAAATGCAACTTTGGAAGCTGAAAATATGCCTTGGTCGCCGTGCTGTAATTATAAAATCTGCGGTTTTTACGTGCTAAAACCACCATATGATTATGAGGCACGCTGTAGTGGACGGAGGGCTCCGGAATTTTGACCACCTTGAGGTTCTTTAGCGTCCACCAATATTAAAGTGTGCGGGCCTCTAACATTTCGCCTCCACCGAAATGCGACCACCGCAGCCGGGTTTTCAAATCCACCAAGGATCTGAAAAGTAATCCTTGGTGGGGTTCAGTTGCGGGAGGCGGCGACGGCCAGCCGGCCGGGGGCCGCACTGCCTGGAGGCTGCCCAGCACGTCCCTTGATCAAGACCTGCTCATCGGGGTTGGAGCTCAGCAACGTGGGAGTTTTCTTCAGTTTCTCCGATATGATAATGATGATGAATTTAGTATTTCAAAAATAATAATGAGACCTGTTAATCAGTTACTTCTTGCCCCCACCGCAGATAAAAACATTGACAGCGGCACTGCCTTTTTATTTAAAAACCGCCATCTTTAAGCATTATACGACCCCGTAGAAATGCTTGGCTGACATAACCATATTTTATAGAACGCTGCCATAGATACGGCATAGCGACAGAGAGAAGGGTGTCTATGAGTACCGTTGGGGGCAGAAGTTGGGGAAGAGGTGCTTCCTCTGGTGCACCATTGTGGCGTGTCGACAGCAGCTCCAATGGCTACGCAGCTCATGACGCCATCATTGTGAAACACCTATAGTATAGCCGCTAGAGCTCTGTTTTATTCAGGAAGTCGCTTTGCTTGTGTCGCGAAGTGTCATGTCCATGTCCATGGCAGCGACACTACCTCAGGAGCCCAAACGAAACGTTAGACCTCGTTATTGCCATCAGCGCTTCACGATGTTGTTACAAAACTGACAAATGTCGCCGAATAATTCATTACGTATTTCACAATTACTTCTCCGACGGTTTAGTGTACGCCTTGATCGCCTCGCAGTGTGCAACCACTCAGGCCATCGCCATGCCGCCGACATTCTGCGAGCTGTCTGCCCTCTACACCAGCTGCCACGCGACGTACAGCATGGAACTCGACCTGCACGATACAATGTACGCTTACCTGCGAGATGTAGGCGTTAACGTAAGCGCTTGGCTGCTCGACGCCAATAGCACGGAGAAACTCTTGGACAAAATCGTGGAGCGGTCCCTGAAGTTCGGACGTGCCCAGTCTGTTGTGGTTGCGCCAAAACCCGGACTCGGGCCTTCTCAGCGTGGAACCAGCGAGGCCGCTATTTTCGGGTCCGATGCTCCGCGACTGCGCGGAACATGACGACCAAGAGCAGCTCATGCAAAAGGTTGTCGGCGCCATCGACGAGGTAACGCAGAACGTGGACGAGCTAGCCCACGACCTGGCGCACCTGCATGCCGAGCTCAGCGCCAGGTTTGTGCCTCGCAAGGAGACAGTTATCATGAAGGCGAGCATATACTATCAAATATTCATACTGATATCGTCATAAACATGAAATCAACTTTGAATGCAGACACTTCAGGCGCACTCGTGCTGCCACTGTGCATGCACAGTCCATGCTGATGTATCAGGTCATGGGATTTACGGTAGCTACGAGGGAGCACATGCCAGGGAAACAGCGATGACGAGCCGAGAGTGCTTGTACCTTGATGCACGCCGATTAGAGGAGGTCCCGTGGGCTTTCTTGTGTTGGAAGTGTCGTACAGTGAAATGGTAAATAGAGCGGCGTCACGGAACGTCTGCTTTGAGCCAAATATTCGCTTCTGCCAACGTTCATTAGACCTTCATTGTTGGCTCGAGTGCTTCCGGCCATCTTATGAGGTCTGTTCTAGCGCGTCGTGGTGCGGATGACATTGCGCGTATATAGTTGTGGCATTATTTATTGAGTCCAGTATTTCTATTATCCAGTAAAACTACGAACGTGGCTTTGCGTAATGCTAACATACCTTGATATCGGTCCCAAACAACTGGAATTGTCAAGCGCCTCGCCATCGAGCGGGAGAAGCGGCGGCTTGGGAGGGCTGGTGCTCTTTTCGATGCTTGTGGTTGCGTCTAAGGTGACCAGCCACATGCAACGATCTCCCACCGCTTGCGTTAACCTGCGACCCGAACAGTGGTATTGCGCATTGGTGTCCCTCAGTACTTCCCCGTTGACTCTGATCATTCTAAAATGAAGAAGTTGTCTATTTTTTTGGAGCGAAGCTCTGTGTTGCTGTCGTTCTATGTATTTTTCCTGTGCGTCAACCAAAACGTATGTGTCATACGATTGGACAAACCCCACCACTAACCATTGGTCCGCTAAAAATGAAGAAAAGTACTCACGGGCAGCAAGCACCAATTGAGATGGCCCACGAAACGCCTAAAGATGGTGCACGAAACGCCGGAAAGAGAGGCACGTACCATTCTAATCAAATGTAAACGTTAAAGGAGTAGTGCTAAATTCAGAAGGGACTTTCTGGACAAAAATTTCGGATTTGGTTGTACGTTGTGTGATCGGCTATGGTGTGTAATTTTGCATCTCCGTTGTGCCGTACGATAAACAGCTACGCTGTTAATCCATTCTTAGAATATCTCACATTTGCTCAATAATTGCTCAATTGAAACAACTAGTTGCCTTGTCGCGGCCTCATTACATAATCACACCGCCACCTTACTAAAGCCCCTCTGTTCAACGCAGATGCAGGAAGCCTTCCACTTCCTCAACACTTCGCAGCTGCGCTCGTGGCTGCGCATCTTCAAGAGGCACCTGCCCCACCGGTCCGCTGCGCGCAGGCTGAGGCCAGACTCTGTGGCCCTCTTCAGACATCCGCACCTGCTCCACAACATCACGAACGCAGCGTTCGGCCACCCCGCCGCGGGCGCCGTAGTCTCCCTCGGTAACCTGTTCGCGCTGTCGACGCTGCTCCAACCCGTATTCGAGTGGGAGTACCAGAGGCACCTCGTGACTGGAGAGCCCGACGAAAGACTCGAGGCCGTCCGCACCTGCGCGGAGGTGAGGCTGACATGGGCGATGAATGCACCTAGGGTCTGTTGAGGGAATAGTTGGTACACGCTACTTTGAAGGGAAAAAAGAATAACGCGAAGACTGGACACAAGAGAAAGAGCACGCAACTCGAGCGCTGAGCGAAAGAGCCCGATTTATTAGAAATAAATTGCAGCAGGTCGGCTAGATGGTACGTATTACATTGTGTAAGACTGAAGGAAAAAACAGCGCGAAAACTGCACAGTTGGGAAAGATCACACAACACGAGTACACGTCACCACCGCTCGTGCTGTGTGCTCCTTCGTGTCCAGTCTTCGTACTGATTTTTCCTCCGATGATTGCACGATTCGCCACACAACGTGATGCTCTTGTAAGAAATGATGCCGCAAAAAATGGACCGTGTATATGTTTAAACATCATCGCACTCCGCCAGGGAGCGTCGTTGAAGCGCATCGCTTTAAAGGGGCCCTGCAACACTTTTCTAAGTAGCCATAATGGCTTCTCTAAAGGAACTTATTCCCTCACGAATCGAACGCCGCAAAATCCTTTGAATATGTTCAGTACGAGCGGAGTTACAAAGATTTGTCGCACGCTGTATTTGCTTTCTCTCTTCTCTCGCCCCGACGGACGCGCTGGAAGCTAAGCAGGGGGAATGCACGGGAGATGAAGGTACGTCACGCGCGCTTCCTGACCTTGAGCACATTTTCATTTTCTGTCTTTCTTCGAACGCGTGGCGTACTTTCAGTGCGATCGCGCTAGAGTCACTGGAAAAATTTCAGAGTATCGCATCTGTTTTCCGCGCGCCGCCGCCGCCGCGATTGGCTTACTCGCATCACGTGACCTTTCGCCGCCATATCCCTTCCAAGCGCTTTGGGTAGAGTGAGCTTGGGTGCAGGCGCGTTCAATGCAGAGTGTGGCCGGACATTTAGCAGCACCACGGTCCCCAGAAATACTTCGTCCCTTTTTTAAACGCGTCATGCAGAAAGGGGCGTAAGCAGACATTTTTTTCGGGGGGGGGGGGGGGGGGGCAACCTCCTTGATCCGAAGCGGGGGCCTGGCAGGCAGATGTGATCGAGTGCCATTTCGTGCTATGTATGCCACGGGAAAAAAATTTCGGGGGGGGGGGGGAGGGGCACGGGCCTGGTGTGCCACCCCCTGGCTACGCCACTGCATGCAGATGCCAGAAGAGAGTAGCTCACCATCAATCGAACGTTACTGGTGAGCTACTTTGGGAATCTCGTTTGCCGTGTGCGAAACATTAATGTCAAAGAGCGCCGTTCTACGTGGCTGCATAGTTGGCCTGAACGAATTCGCCCCCCTCGAATAACACTCCTTCCTGCAGTGAACTACACTAACTTTGCTGGAAAAGATCTTATGCGACAGGATGCTTCACATTTTCGGTTCGCTATGGTCAGCGATATTGAAAACTACATACCTTTCTATTTGCTCGGCTGTTTGTATCTCGATCTGTTGAACAGATTACGCAGGCTATCCGAGTTATAAGCGTGTCATGCACGAGAGCGAAATCAAAGATTTATTAAAATGATAACTGTTTACTGGTATACCTTGAAGGCAATTTTGGCATGATCATTTGGCATTGCACAAAACAGAAGCGTGGAACTCTGTTGATAAACATGGTATAAGGCAATGTTATGGTATAAGGTATACCATAACATTGCCTTATACCATGGTATAAGGCAATGTCCAGTGACTCTAGATCGCGCGCACGCGCGATCTAGAGTCACTGGACATTGCCTGGACATTGCCATATACATTTCTGGATCACTGGACAGTGATCAGAGTCACTGGACATCAGAGTCACTGGACATTGCCATATACCATTCTAGAGTCACTCTAGAATGGTATATAAACATGGTATAAGGCAATGTCCAGTGACTCTAGATCGCGCGCACGCGCAGCAACTCGCGGCCTTTCGCGGCGGCCGCAGTAACTACCGAGCGCGCCATGTTCAAATCAGCCAATGGCGTAGAACCTGCCTGTGACGCCGTAAGCATAATTTTTTTGTCGAGCGAAGAGGAAGCGCTTTTCAGCTGACTTTGCGAATTTATTGTAAATCCCAGGCCGCGTGCTGCGCTATAATGTTTGTCTCGCGTGTTCTCGGGAGCCTCAACGACTGATCGGCAGCGTTTTCTGACCATGCTGAAAAAGTGTTGCAGTGCCCCTTTCATGCGACAGCCTCAAAAAGACTGAGGGAGAGATGGCGCATCTTTAACGATAAATACGAGAGACAGCACATCGCATCAGTACGCGTGGGCACAGGCAAAACGAGGCAGCTAACTAGGCACTTCGGACGACAGAATTTTCTACAATATTGCTAGAGCTACAAATATTGCTACAAATATTGCTCTGACGATAGCGTTTTAGGAAAGTGCAAGTGTGTAGCTTTACCAGCCCAAGACTTCCAAGCAAAGCATGTAAATCTGCCTTAACAGTTTCCTTGCAGGGTCCGATAGCGATGTGAGTATTAACATGTATTATTTCTCCAAAAGTATAGCGTTATATACATAACAACATGCAATACGCATGCACGTGTGTAGATGTGTTGCCTTTACGCAACAAATCTATTAGAATATTGTCTCCACGCTACGAGCAAACGGACAAATGCCTAGATCATCAAGAGGAGCTAGATATCAGAGCTCTCGCTGTGACAGCTTCTAAGCTTGTAAATTATTCGTAAATAAAGTCATCTTTGTCTATTTAAAAGTGAGATTTTGTTGCAGATGCGCGGCAGTGAGCGGGTAATGACTGGAACAGAGCAGTATAGTATCTTATTTTCGTGGAAATACATGAAGATAAATCATATGGTCCCTTATACATTCGCCTAAGACGACTCGAAGGCAAGTGCCATCCCGTGTGGCTATTTTATCACCCTCATCATCAAGACGGCTTCAGGGGTGACCTGAGTAGCTGCACAGACTGTTGATGCTGTGGCTCATGACGATGATGATGAATTACAGCTAAGCACTTTGGAAGAGATTGGCATCTTTAAAAGACCCACTCGTTGCGCAGTTCACTTGATGTGAGGCCAGGTTCGATTATACGCTTCTATAACACAATACTACATCTGCTAAGGCGACAGTCTGCCTGATATGACAAATGTATACGGTCTTTTACCAAAGCAGTTTCAAGCTTTGGCGTGGCTCTGTGGTAGAATACTTGACTGTTATGCATAATACCTAGATTCTATTCGTGCTCAAACAGTGATCTTTATTAAGCTCACCATGCTGACGTAGTTTTTGTACTGCACGCCGCGCTTTTCAAAGCCAGCGTCCGATCAAGCACTTAAGGCTTCGGCCTTAATAACACGTATAATAGTAACGCCACAACAAACGTCCAATTAAAGCATAACGATGAGGCAAATCCATATTACCACCCAGGTGCGTAGCCAGGAGCTTTTTTCGTGGGGAGAAGGGGGAGGGAACACCTTTTTATGCATGTTCGCGCGTCTCTTTGTATGCATGCATGCATGTATATGCACACTAACAATATCTGCAGCTTCGGGAGGGGGGTAGGTTTAAATCCGCAACCCCCTCTCTGGCTACACCAGTGCTATTACCTATCGCATTCATGCAGATAAACGACGGCAGCGCCAGAATCGCCTCTAGTAACTACGTACACCAGGAATATATATGCTTGATGCCATCATCGTGTTTGCGGGAAAGGAGGCACAAATTACGCAACCCTAGAGTGACACTCGATGTGTAATGCGCGAACGTCGACGTGTTCGGGTTGTGCGCAGATGCTCTTCAGCATGACACTTTACGAAGATGAGTCGCACACAGGTCGCCGTATTGCTCAGTGACATTGCATCTGGCGTCAGCTTTCCATATATAGTTCGGTAAAATGCTGGAAATTGGAACAACCCACGCAATAAAGACGCAGATGTTGTTCTGTACAGCGCACCATCGTGATTACGGATAAGAGGGACTGACTTTCTGGGCTAGATATATTAAACCTACAATTGAGTTTATATACTTCAACTTGAAAATGAAGCAAGGCAGAGCATATGGCTAAGGATTTAAAACAATTCAGCGTAATAGTTTAGCGCGCATTTAATGCTCGTGATTACAATACTTTATTCATTTGAAAGGACGCACCGAGATAACTTTCTAAATGGTAGAAAAGCTTAATAGATCAGACCTCGAGATGTATGATTTCCTAAAGCAAAAATGCCTCTCATTACTTCATAATAATTATTTTCTAATCACTTCCAATTTTCAGAACTGAAAGAGTGCTAGAAATAGCACTGCACTTCGAGAAACCAGTCACCGATTTTATTTTCTTCTTTTGCGCATTCGGTTACCCAGCAGAAATTAAGCCTCACTCCAGAATCACATTCGTTAGATACTCATTCAGTACTACTGGCTGGCTGGCCATATTTTCGTATGTTTGTTGTTCTTTTATTTATGATAATATCCTTCCGGCCACTGATGCCCTCCCCCAGTGCAGGATAGCAAACCGGAACAGTGCCTGGTTAACCTCCCTGCCTTATTCGTGTCTCTCTTAATAATGGAATGTTTCTTATTCTGTACTAGCGAAAAATACAACGGATCGAAATCATACACTTGGAGCACAATATAATTCACATAAAGTAGAACAGCGTCATTTCAAGTATCATGCAGTGCAGCAACATTTAGCCTACAGTTTTTCTGTCAGGAGTTTTATAAAATGACCCTTCCAATGCTCGAATTCAATAGGAAGGCATTGAAGTTGGCACTAAAAGATATCTGTAAAGTTCAGTGTTCTTAATATGGCCATAATAATAATTACCGGAGTTTTACCTGCCAAAACCACGACAAGAATATGAGGCACGTCGTAGTGTAGGGCTACGCCAATTTCGACCACTTGCGGTTCGTGCACTTACAGCTAAGCACACGGGCCTCTCGCATTTTTGCCTTCATCGAAAATGCGGCCGCCGCGGTCGGGATCGAACCCCCGCCGTTCGGATCAATTACGACCATAGTATATGTACTTCCTCTCTTTCTTTCCTTTTAGCAGAAAGATGTTTCCGTTACTCAAGACAATACTATATTAAGTTGGACGGCTTCGAGAGCATGAAGGCAAAGGCGGACACAGACAGGCAGACAGAAAAAACAGTTGCTCGACAAGTGAGCACTCTCTACGCGCTCAGTTACAACACATCTGAAATTTGGAAAGGCCACTTCACTTAGAATTAATGTGGCAGCAGGCCATGTCAGGATTGCGCAGATTGTTTTTTCGAACACTTAAATATTGATTAGGTAACGTTTTTGACGATTATTTCATAGCATCCATTACCAGAGCACGAACGTGCAAAATATGCTGTAAGCAAGAGAGCTGCAGAATAACACTTAAGCCGCGCCTGTCGCACGGGCGTGCAGGAGATGAAGCTTAAATGGAGCAAGGAGCAGTGGCATAGGCAGAAATTTTTTTTCGGGGGGGGGGGGGGGGCGGAGGGGGCACGCCCTTGATTTGACGTGGGGTCCGGGCAGGTACGTGTGGTCGAGTGTCATTTTGTGCTCTGTGTCCCATCGCAGAAAATAATTTCGGGGGGGGGGGGCACGGGCCCGGTGTGCCATCCCCTGGCTACGCCACTGGCAGGGGCGTAATGCGCGAGTTATACGTATTTCTCAGTGATTACAGTAGCTTCTTGCCGTGAACTCATAATAACTATGCACCGAGCGGTAGTATGCAGTAACCACAAAATACACATTTGCACCTCCTTAATGGCACCGCCGCTAGCAAATATAATGCGAGGCCCCAGTGAATGTTGGCGACAAGCACCCTTTATTTTCTTTATTTTGTTTCTTTTGACTTGCGCACGAAATAAATTCTGACTCTCTCACACGACCGTGCTGTATGGCGTGTCGTGGTGCCATAGAAGATTTTGAAACTATGACAAAGAGCATCGAGAGCACAGAAATGGCGTCAATAGGACGATTCACTACGAAGGCAGCGAATATCAGCGAAGGCGGCGAAATTTTAGCCGTAGTAGGCTCCAAATGGCCTTAGGCGGGGGTTCGTAACAATCCTGTTTTAACTGTAGTAGGCTTAAAACGGGTGCGTTTAGCGATTTCTTAGTATAAAAATAAGAATTCGTAGCATTCGCACTCCGTTACTTGTTTGGATATTTGAATTTGTCCGAATATTCACCTTCTTAACAGTCTTTTCGGCCATGGCCGAGCATTCGAGGAAATCTGAATATGCATTTTCCGAATCAAATATGCTTCGAATGAGGAAAATTCAATTTGTCTTAGAAATTTCGTCTTGGAAATTCGTCTTCGGAATAGTCACACGTCACCATAGGTCGGCAAAAATGTGGAGCTCACACAGACTCACTCATGAAGTATTGTTGCCCTTCGGGCTCACTCGGACACATACTCACCAAAATTTTCTTCGACCATCCTCACTCGGACTCAAGCTCACTAAAATATTTCTCAACTGGACACACTCGGACTCAAAGTCACCAAAGTACACTCAGACAGGGGCGTAGCCAAGGGAGGAGGGGGGGTTGGGGGTTAACCCCCCCCCCCCCTAAATTTTTCAATTTTGCTTGCGTATATGTACACGCACATACAAACGCGCGAACCGACATAAAGTATGGTTGAACACCCTGAAAAATATTTCTGGCTACGCCCCTGCACTCAGTCTCACACTCACGGCTCGATCTGAGTCTGAGTAAGTCGACTTATGAGTGAGTTTGCCGACCTAAGCACACTACTAATAAAAAGACTTGGAAAGAGCCGCAATATAGTAACTACTGACTTCTTTGAAGTTCATTACATAAATAAAAATGATGAGTCACTGATACCTACGAGAAGAGACGATAAATTATGAACACAAACACGGGGTGTTGCTGGGGCCGACGTTTCGACAAACGGACTTGTTTTCTTCAAGGCTTGAAGAAGGCAAGTCGAAACGTCGGCTCCACAGCGACAGCCCGTGTTCATTAATTTTTCACCTCTCCAAGCTTCCATCTTCACCTGAACTTCTGCCTTTTTTTTATACCAACGTGGCGTTCTGTGACAATACACTGGCGTTCATGCGCAATGCGATGCACGGGAAGACGCACTGTCCGCGTTGTATGCACTGCCGACCTTTGCATTTTGTTTTTTCACGATCTCGTGCACTTATTGGACCCAGCCAAGCAGCAGTAAAATTCAGCTAGTTAATCCTCCATTGCGGTTCGTCTTCTCTGTGTGGATTTGATATTGGGCGGAATATGCTCATTCCTGAAAGGGGTCATGAACCACTTTTCCAAGTAATGATCTAATGGCCTCAGTATCGGAGTGTACTGCCTCCCGAATCGATTGCGGCAAAAATTTCTCGAATCCGTCAAGAATCAGCGGAGTTACGGGGGTTTGGCGCACGCTCCCAGCGCGTTCTCTCTTTTCTCGTGCCGGCGAGCGCACTGGAAGCTAGACAGGGAGGGATGGCATGGGGGAAAGAAGTTACGCCAGCGCGCGTCATGAAACGCGATCGCTCTCCCGCTGTGATTCGCTTGCGCGAGTGCGGCTACCGTGTACTGAGGAGTGCGGCGCCGGCAAGTAGCGGCACCCCGCGGCAAGAAGCGCATCTGATCCGAACGCCGCTCTCGATTTACGTCGGCTATCGGCCAATAAGCATGCTATGTCTCTTGCTACGTACAGCGGACAGACGCCCCGCCCACCGACGAGAGTGAGAACCGGCCTCTGTTTGAAAAGAGGGTGCCTGGGGAAACGGCAACTTCGCGCTCCGCTTGTGGCCATTACGCGGCGCGCACGACTGTAATATTTGGCAGAGCAGTTCATAGCCGTGTCAGCTTTCCGCAGGATGTGTTTTTTTCAATCAGCCCAAGGGGTGCTTCATGACCCCTTGAATGCTATTCTTTTTCATAGCTTCAAACACTATGTGGAATAACAATTGTCTGTGAGTATTAATGATAGCCACATTGATGAACTACGCACTGTTACGATGCACGTCACGTGATTGAACAACTTTAACGCGCCACACCCGGATTACGTCACCGGAACGCAGATGGCGCGGGAGGTATTGCCAAAGACGTGGATCCAATTCTCCACCAGAGCGTTAGTCCAGGACAGGCGAGACCTTGCCGAACTGCGACGCATGGCTCAGGCTGTGTTGGAAGGCGTCAGGAACGACTACCGCATGGTGGTCACGTGGCGCACGAAGATGGGCAAAGTGGAGGTGCTCAAGCACCTGGACGTTCTGCGCTGGCGCCTCCCAGATGAGCGTGACTACGACTACGACTGGTCCACGCATTCTCCGCTACTGAACGCCAAGACAAACAGGTGACGTCATTGCCTGCGAAATAATGCACGATCGCGTATATCACCTTCCGTAAAAGCCAACACCTTCGTTGCGGGAGCGTTACGTATAGTTTTGAGGACTCGCCGTAGTCTCGCAGCGGCTGCTGCTAAGCGCGATGTCGCTGGTTTGTCTCCCTTTCTTGGCAGCCCCATACCAGTTTGCTTAAAATATAAACACCTCGTTTACACTGATTTAAACGGATGTGAGAGAACCGCCACGCGTATTCACAGAAGCGTTTTTAAAGTCAGGTTGTTCGTAAGAACTGGCACAACCTTGCCGTTATTCCCGGCATAGTGTTATTGAAGTACGCCTCCTGACGGCAAACGGAACTTGCAAAGAACTTTGAGAACCGGCGCCTAATCTGGGCAAGACTATTGCTATCCCTCGACTGGCTAGGGCGTTTCTCACAAGCTAGTTTGGAGTTTCAAGTTGTTAAACTCTAGCATAGTTTCAGTATGGTAGAGTTGGTAGAGTTGTGAAACTCTACCAAGTACTTTCAGTCGAGAATGCAAGAATGAGCGTCACATCACAACAAAAGTCACCGTAGGCACTCCCCGTACCCTCAGTTATTTCTACATCATTTTCGTAGTTGCAAGGTTAATTCACATCATACGCGTTGCAGCACGCCAGTTATTGCAGAGCGGTCTTTTAGTAAATGTCACATATTCAACAATGATTCCATGCCTAAGGCGACTGGAAGCGCTTTCGACGCTAAATCTAATGCAGCCTAAGCTCGAAACAGACGCGGGGTATCACAAGTTCTTACTAGCCTCAACACTTGTGGATGTGCTTAAAAATGAGCTCAGGTCAAAGTAATCTTCTTGCAGGGTAATTCTATAAAAGCGTAGAACTGTGGTTGTTCCCTATATGCATGCCCTTTCCCACAATCTGAAAAACAATGCTCAGCGCGCTAATGTTCACGTTGCATTTTGTGCGTCTAATTAGTTGTCCAAGTTTGTAGAACTGACCCGAATCGCAAAGATGTCTCAGCATCAATATTAAGAATAAGTTTTAATGCGATAGCAACTATATTAACAATCTCGACTGGTTTTTGCCGCCGCCGTCATGCACCTTTTATGTATAAGTATGTATATGTATATAAAAAGTCCCAAAAAAAGTAATTCAGAAAAATGCTTCCGAAGCGCGGAATCGAACCAGCGACCTCCTTCCGCAGCGCGTGGCGCTAGCCATTACGCCACAAAGAGCAGATCCTTCAGGCAGCTAACGGCGAGCGTTATATACACACCCTTTACCGTTGGCAGCACTCACAGACGGCAGGTGCTTATAAGCATTTCTTCATTACCAGCGAGATGGCGCGAGGAGCGCAATGGGCGCATTTAAATGTCGTCGGCCAGCTCGCTCGCTTCTTCTAATATTTGCGCAGGGAAAACCTCGCCCTTCGGCTGGCTGCTCGCGCGGTAGTTGCTGCCGGGGGCCAGATGTTTTTGCAGCGTAGCAGCGCGTCCATCACGGGCCGCTTTTCTTGCTATCGCATTCGTTGCTTCGCCCTTGCGGCGAAACTGTGACCTTTTTTTCCGGTACACAGTGAACGTTGTGCATCGCGTGCCATTGTCTTGCGCTAGGGTGTAATAGCTCAAGTTCCTCTATTCTAGATTATGTGAGCACAAGTACAACATATAAAAGTATAAGCAAGGCAAACTAGCTCATCACTAGAGACCGGATTTTAGGCAAATGCCTATTTTGTTCCTAGCGCTCCTATCGAGCCACTTTGATATATGAGCATGAATTAGAGGTTAAGAAGGGCTTTCATTGTGTCTTTATAGTGCCTATAAATGCCTATTTTAGGCGTTCGTGCCTAAATGCTTAAAAATGCCAATAAATGCCTATTTTCGAAATTGGCGCTTATATGAACACTATTTAGCCTCGAGTTTTGCTCCGGGGCGCTGTTTCAGACCGTTATTTATGTTACCACGCAACATTGACTGTTCGGAACTCTACGGGGCTCAGACTAGTACTCTAGTTCAACCACCTCCCGGAAAGAACCGCTAGCAGCAGTGAAGTGGGACACGCCGGCGAGCATACGCCGCCGCACTGACGTGGCGCGAGCGGTTCACGAATGAGAGACCGCGGAGAGCCGTCAGCGAAAAGGAGAGTGAATAGCAAAAAAAAAGAAAGAAAACTGTGATGTTCACGCGGCTTTTGTTTGGTTGTATTTTACTGTGTAAGGTGTTCACTGCAGTAGCTTAGCCAGAAATTTTTTTGTCGGAGGGGGGGGGGGTTCAGCCATACTTTATGTTCGTGCGTGTGTTTGCATATGTACACATGCAAAAGTGAAAAGTTTCAGGGGAGGGTTGAACCCCCCGACACTCCCTCCCCCTGGCTACGTCAGTGGTTTGCTGCGAGGAGAGAAATTCGCTCTACGCGATTCGACCCGGCCAATAGGAGGAATCCCTCCCTTCTGGTCTTTTAGCGATCGGGCTATCTGCTCCCGCTCTGCTTTTCTCAGTCATGTCGAAAAAACATCCAGAAGTGTGTTCAATCGACAGTGGACACTTAACTCACCGTGTTCTGCGAACCGTACGGGACAAAGCACAATTGCACGGCTATGTTAAACTGTTGGCGCCTTTTTGTCATCTTAGGCAATAACATTTTTCTTTTCCTGTCGTAGACAGAAGTCGCGCACGTCTTCGTTTGAAATTATTTGCATTTATGTGAAAATTTATTTTGCCTATATTTAGATTTTGGACACCTAAAACATTGTTTTTGCCTGCCTATTTTTGGCGCCTAAAACAAGCTTTTTTAGTGCCTGAAAATCCGGCCTCTACTCATAACTATTCTCGCTGCGGGTGTGTTCCGATGTTTGCCAAGTCGCGTGTCGTCTCTGGGAGCCGGAAACATTTCACGTGAGTTTATGGAAGCTGACTTGACAGACGAACTTGGTGGTCAGCGTGTAAGCAACCCTTCAATCGTTATTCTTAGCAAAGAAAAAGAGTTTCTTCACATGTTGTAATTCTGTGTTCCTTCTGATGTCAGTACTGTAAATTGTGTGTCGCTAGGAAATATAAAGCGGTTGGAAGTGAGCGCTCGTATTTCATTTCGCGTTTGTCAGTTGTCTATGCTCTGTTTTATTGGCGATCATGAACAACCCACTGGCCCAAATTACTGCCCTTGTGAAGGTCATAACACGTTTCTTCCTGTAGTGCGAACTGTCTTTTCCACTGAGACATTGAGCCGTTCATATGTGCCTTTTGCTCAGAAACTAAGCATTGGTAGCACACAGCAGGCTAGTTCAAGTAATCGACCTAACGTTTGCAAGAATTACTAACTCCTTATTACCAAAATTGATGATGCTTATTTTTGCTGACAGGTTCTTGTTCATGAAATAATAATTGCGTTCTTATAGAATCAAATTTGCCGAGATCAGCGTAGCATAAGCAACATGTAGCCCTGGATTGTTAGGATTATGCATACAGAGTAGGCTAAAAAATGACGACTTACATAGCCTTGTATCTTGTTTTGTAACATCCTCTTTCCCCTGCGCAACTTGATGAAGCTGGCGTACTCATGCTCACATTGCCTGCCTGATGTCTGTGTGCGCATTCCAGGACGTATTTCACAAGGGTGGTTTCGTTAAGGCTCCAAACTCGATCCGACAGTGGCGATACTGCCTGCGTCGACGACATTCGCTCCGACCCCGAGTGCGTGGCGCCCGAGCGAGCCCTGGTGCGCTACGAGTACGACCGCAACCTGCTCTGGGTGACGCCCGGCACCATGGTGCAGCCGCTCTTCTACAGCGGCGCTGAACCCCACATCAACCTGGCCACGCTGGGTGCCATGCTGGCATACGAGCTGTGGAGCGCCGTACGTCGACATGCCCCGGAGCAACAACCACCTGGTGCGCCTTCGCACGTTGTCGATTGTCTTTGAGCACATAGCCAAAAGCGCATCGGAGTTGTTTCGAGGTTGACATACTTGAGCTTATTCTTTGCGTTTGGGGCCAAGTGCTTGTCTTTTTCTTTCTTAGTCTAAAGAAGCGCAAAGAAGGCTTTCGCTTTTCTGCACGAAGCCCCACAGTGGCTGCCCCCATAGGCATACGCAGGTGCTCCATCAAGAAGGGTAACTTCTCACCGACGCCACCCTCCCCCACTTCGCTCGACGTATCTGACAGAAAACAAGCTTTGCAATCCACCATAAAAAAAGTAAATGACGGAACGGCTTGCTGCTCACAATGGCCTGCCTTTTTACTCCGGCTTTCCGGGAATAAAGGTGAGACGTAAACCTTTCTTGGAAGACCACATCAGGGGTCCTCGGCGGCCGCTATCGTAGAAAGCACGCATTTGCATAACACTGCATATTAACCCTTTAAGTCATGAATTATGATGCACTGTCTGCAAATGCATCAAATTTACATGGCATGATTTCAAGGCACTCAGTATTACATTCCAAGAAATAAAATGAAGGAATGTGTTGTTTTGTCTGAGTTACATTAAATAATGCTCATTAGCGTATAATTAAATATCTAATTATTCTGCAATCAGTCAGCTTCAATCCTTGCATAAAAGGAATCAACTAATAGGCCCAAAATGCATGCACAGTTTGTTTTTTGGTTGTATGCTTTTCGAGCGAAGAAAAAAAAATACTGCTGACGTTGGTCCTGCAACGTCGCACGTCGAACGATCGTCGCAAAGTGATCGTCTGCCAAGAAAGTGATCTGCAGCAACATACAGCATAATGAAGTTAAATAAGCGCTAGCTGTCCACTCAGGAAGCCTGCACGAATGTGCACATCAAGTTTCATGTCATTTGAAGAAACACGCGGTGCGTGATGCGACTTCGAAGTTGATGTGTACAATTGCATGTACACACCGTGACTGAAAGGGTTAAACAACGACGGCGCTGGTCCCGTCATTGCAGGGTGAACGTATGGAGCTGACTTTGCGCACCCCTTAGATAATTACGGAAGGCAACCGCGGCCTTGCCCCTCCCTCCCTCGCCAATGGCTGCCCTGTAGTTTTACTTTGTACAGTGGGGGAAAAAAGAAATTTCGGTTTTATTGCGTAGAGCGCGACAGAATCAAAAATGCGCGAAACATCACACGTAATGAATGATTTGTTCACTTGCGTAATTCAGGCGACTTTGTTTTTGCCTGAAATAGACTTTAAATTCAACTTGCCGTTTTTTCTGGCGACATTCTGCTGCTCGCGTCTTTGTTCAAAGTTTCTTTTTTTATGTGATTTCCGGCTTTTTGCACGTCCTTCGTCGCGGCAGCAAAGCATAACTGGTGGTATCAACTTTCGCTTAGTCCTATATATCTTACATTGAGAAGAAAGTATACTTGGTGAAAATTAAGCGCGATGGACGGAACAAAAGAAGGAACACACAGGACGAAGCGCTACTAACAACTGTGAACATCTATTGAAAACATAGCCGCAGCTAGACAATATACGCATGTGCGGAAGGCTTCCGATGATCTGCGCCAAAACCAACAACGAACAACAGAGCCAGGCGCGAGATACAAATCCGTTACAACAGCAACCCGTGGAAAAAGAAAACACCAGAACGACCGAATGATAAGTGGCACGTGGGTACACAGTTGAATACCTATGACCGGGAAAAAACAAGAGAATAAAAGCTAAAAAGAAGATATATCACTAAAGAGATACCGAAAGGAAACACGCTTAAAAGTGGCCATTAATGAAACCCACTTCTTTATTTATTTTAATAAGGCAACTGAAGCCACACTCACGCACGTGTCGGGTCCACAACCTTCAACCAACGCGGCTTCCAAGATTTCGCGTTCCAGTTTGGTATCTCCGCGACCTACTACTACCGTATTCTTCAACCTTGGGAAACAACCGCAAACTTTCAAGTATAAAGCAAGGTTCGAATCATCTCCTGACTTTAAGCACCTATAGTGCTGTCCTAACCGTTGAGCTGCGGTCGTGTTTACTTGGGTCAGACAGGTGAGTGCCTTAACGGTAGACCACCTTGTACGGCGACAGCTGCGTCGTTACTTGTACTGCCGTGTTGTATGCGAAGGTCACGTACGGAAGGATGACATCCCACGTCTTGTGCTCGAGGTTGACGTACATGGCCAGCATGTCGGCGATGGCCTTGTTTAGACGCTCGCTGTGGCCATTGGTCTGTGGTTGGTAGGCGGTGGTCCGGCGCTGGCGGCGGCACCGCCTCTAGATAAGGCCTTTGTTTCGGCGTAGCGGGTCAGGTAGTCGGCAGCTACGACGATCACCTTATTACCGCAAGCCGACGTTGGGAACGGCCCCGGTAGGTCCATACCGATTTGCTGGAACGGTCGGCGAGGTGGTGCCATCGGCTGAAGAAAGCCTGCTGCTCTTGTCGGCGGTGTCTTGCGTCGCTGACAGTCTCGGCATATCCTTACGTAGCGGGCGACGTCGGCGACAAGACGCGGCCAGTATTACTTTCCTGTATTCTTGCGAGCGTGCGAGAAACACCGAGGTGTCCAGCCGTCCGGTCGTCGTGTAGGGCCTGAAGGACTTCTGGTCTCAGTGCTGAATGCATCACGAGAGGGTAGTTGGCTCGAAGGGGCGAGAAGTTCTTCAGGAGAATGCCGTTTCGCAACAAAAACGACGCCAATCCTCGCTTAAATACTTTCGGAAGAACGGCGGTCCTGCCCTGGAGGTATTCCACAAGGCTCCCGAGTTCCGGGTCGGCTCGCTGTCGTTCGGCGAAGTCGTCGGCACTTATGCTTCCTAAGAAGCAGTCATCATCCTGATCGTCCTGCGGCGGTGGGTCGACGGGGGCACGAGACAGGCAGTCAGCGTCGGAGTGTTTTCTTCCGGACTTGTAAACGACGGTAATGCCGAATTCTAGAAGTCTTAAGCTCCACCGTGCGAGGTGACATGAAGGGTCCTTCAAGTTATCAAGCCAGTGCAAGGAGTGGTAGTCGCTCACAACTTTGAAGGGCCGGCCGTACAGGTAGGGGCGAAACTTCGATGTAGCCCAGATGATGGTCAGGCACTCCTTTTCTGTTGTGGAATAGTTCCTTTCTGCCTTTGATAGCAACCGGCTAGCATAACTGATTACCCTTTCCAGCCCGTCAGTCTTCTGCACAAGGACGGCGCCGAGCCCTACGCTGCTTGAGTCGGTGTGGATTTCCGTATCGGCGTATTCGTCGAAATGGGCTAGTACCGGATGCATCTGAAGACGTCATTTCAGCTCTTTAAATGCTTCGATTTGTGCCGTTTCCCACTTGAATGGCACGTCGGTCTTGGTGAGGTGCGTTAGCGGCTCAGCGTTTCGTGAAAATTCCTTGACGAAGCGTCTGTAGTAGGCGCACAAGCCAAAAAATCAGTGTACGGCCTTCTTGTCGGTGGGTGGCGGGAAGGCAACGATGGCAGCTCTGTTCCGCGGGTCTGGGCGAACATCATCCTTGCTGATCACGTGACCCAAAAACTAGAGCTCCTCGTACGCGAAGAGGCACTTTTCAGGCTTCAAATTGAGTCGGGAGGTCTTTATTGCTTGAAGTACAGCTTCAAAGCGCCGAAGGTGTCCGTCGAAGTTTGAGGAAAACACAACGACGTCATCCAAGTACACGAGGTAAGTACGCCACTTCAAGCCGGCCAGTACTGTATCCATAACGCGTTGAAATGTCGCAAGTGCTGAGCAAAGACCAAAGGGCATGACCTTGAACTCGAACACGCCGTCTGGTGTTATAAAGGCAGTCTTTTCTCGGTCTCTCTCGTTGACTTCTATTTGCCAGTAGCCCGTCTTGAGGTCCATCGACGAAAAGTACTTCGCCCCGCCACGGTGGTCTAGTGGTCATGGCACTCGACTGCTGACCCGAAGGTCGCGGGATCGAATCCCGGCTGCGGCGGCTGCATTTTCGATGCAGGCGAAAATGTTTGAGGCCCGTGTACTTAGATTTAGGTGCACATTGAAGAAACCCAGGTGGTCGAAATTTCCGGAGCCCTCCAATACGGCGTCTCTCATAATCATATCGTGGTTTTTGGACGTTAAACCCCACATATTATTATTGCGAAAAGTACTTCGCGCTGTGGAGTATATCTAGGGCGTCGTCTTTTCGTGGGAGGGGGTACACGTCCTTCTTCGTGATTTTGTTCAGGCTACGATAGTCGACGCAGAAACGAAGGGTTCCATCCTTCTTCCTCACTAACACCACAAGTGACGCCCACGGACTCTTGGACGGCTGGATGATGTCGTCACGTAGCATTTCGTCGACCTGTTTCGTAACGGAAATCGCGTTCTCGCGTTGAAACTCGGTACGGGCTCTGACTGATTGGTCGGGCACTTTCGTCTGTTATGATGCGATGTTTCGCGACCGGGGTCTGTTAAATTCTTGGCGATGACGATATGCAGTCCTTGAATTGCAGCAGCAGCGCTTTTAGCAGGTCTTGCTTGTGATTCGGGAGGCTCGGGTTGACGTCGGAATCTCGTTGGAGACCTCGATCGAAGCAGGTTCAGTAACATCGAAGAGGGCGAAAGCATTGCTGGCGTTCGCGAATTCGTCGATGTAGGCGACCGTCGTGGCAATGTTGAGGTGCCTATATTCGTGGCTGAAGTTTGCCGGAACTACATTTGCTTTGCCATCACGCAGCTCGGCTATGCCTCTTGAGACGCAAATCTGACGGTTCAGAAGCAGGTGCTAATCGCCCTCGACGACGCCTTCAAGGCCTGCGGGTTCTTCGGTGCCGACGGAAATGATGTTGCTGGAGAGGCGGAATGGTGACGTGGTCTTCTATCACATTCAATGCGTGGTTCCCTGGTGTCATGTGGGGCGGCAGGGATTTTTCTGAGGTTAGTGTTATTGACTCAGACCTCAAATCGATGAGGCGCCGTGGTGACTTAGGAAGTCCATCCCAAGTATCACATCCCTGGAGCAATGTTGTAAGTTTACAAAGCTCGCAGGATAAGTCTGGTTATTGATGGTGACTCTTGCGGTGCAGACTCCAGCAGGCGTTATTGGATGGCCTCCAGTGGTCCTGATTTCGGGGCCTTGCCAAGCAGTCCTAACTTTCCTCAACTTTGTGGCGAACGGTCCACTGACGACGGAATAGTCGGCTCCATTGTCGACGAAAGCGGTGACGTTGGGGCTGTCCAATAGTATGTCGAGGTCGCTAGTTCATCGCCTTGCGTTCCGGTTAAGTCGCGGCGTCCGGTCACGGCTACCTCTATTTGCTCCGCTGCTTCCACGTTGTGTCGTCAGGGCTCCGCTCGGCTTTCGGCGTGTTCTTTAGATTTCGTCGCGGCGTTGTCGTTGGCGGCGGAGGATCTTCGATATTTCGTCGTACAGCAACCTCACCTCCATCGGTTGCTCCCTTTAGTTTTCCGGATACGGGCGAGGCGAAATGCCCCGGGTTGGGCCATTGTACTGGCAGCACTGCGGTGAGACATAGCGGCCTGGCGACGGCGAACGGGAAGGTTGTCAATGTCTTCACTACGCTCCTGCAAGGTAGTCGGCGATGTCGCGTAGTCGCCACCCCGCTGTGGACGCAGTGCGTCAATGGTGAACCCACGCAGTCCCATCTGTCGGTACTGGCAGCGGCGGTAGGTGTGCCCAGCTTCTCCGCAATGGTAGCAGAGTGGGCGGTGGTCGGGGGCGCGCCAAGTGTCGGTCTTCCTGGACTTGTATCGCTGGCTGGCTGGCGGGCGGTATGACGTCGGTGGTGGCGGCGGAACTGCTGCGGCGGTGCGGCGTATTGACGTGGGCGCGGAACGGGGCGTTGCGTCGGGCTGCAGCAGCACAGCTCATTGCTTGCAGCTGCGGCTCCGCTGACTCGGGGATGCCCAGCGACTGCTGCATTTCCTCGCGTACGATGTCTGCAATTGAGGCATCTTGAGGCTGGCATGACGAGAACGTTCGACGAAGTTCTTGGCGCACTACGACCCTTATGGTCTCGCGCAGATCGTCGGAGCCCACGGCTTGAACTGCTGCGCTGTCTTGGATCAAGCGGCAGTTGTATTGGCGGGTTCGCATTTCCAGCGTCTCCTAGGTGGTCGTTGCTTCTGAGACAAATTCCTGAACTGTCGAGGGGGGGGGGGGGTCCGCATCAGCCCAGCGAAGAGCTCTCGCTTTACTACTCGCATGAGCAAACGGACCTCCTCCTCCTCGGTCATGTCAGGGTCGATGTGGAGGAAGAGTCGGGTCATCTCTTCCGCGAAGGTTGTCACGTTTTCGCTCATGCAGGAGCTGGACCCGTGTTTCCAGTAAAGCGGCGGCGCTTTCCTTTCGCACGACGCTTGTGAACGCTGCGAGGAAGCTGGTCCGGAAGATGTCCCACGTCCTCAGGGTAGACTCCCGAAGGTCCTGGCGCTCTCTTCCAACGCGAAGTACACAAAGCGCAACTTGTCGTCTATGTCCCAGTTGAAGACCGCAGACCTTTCGTACGACCCGAACCACGTTGCTGAATTATCCTTACATGATGATCCCCGAAAGATCGGCGGCTTTCTTGGCTGCTGCTTCATCACGATAGCGGGCAGTGGCGCAGTGGCTGTCATCGTTGCCGCATTCGTGGTCTTGGCCTTGGTCTTCCGAGTCTTGTGGCGTAGAGGCCCATATTCCGGTGGTAGACCTTGTTGCCTACGGCTAGCTCGCTGGTCGTGGTTGGCGTCGATGTCATCTCCGCGACGGGGGCTGTTTCATGGGCGCTACATTCTTTTTTTTATGTAGCGGCCGTGGCTGTGTTCACGGCTTGACGGAGGCGTCCGGAACATGGACGAACAACACCTCCACTAGATGTCACGGGGTCGTGACGTTGACGAAGGAAGCAGTCGGCGTGTCCAAGATGAAACTCTTTATTTGGCCGAAGTTGGGAACGGAAAGTCAAACTACAAGCAATACACGCTGTAGACTGATAGCGGCGAGCAGAGCGTCGACCGTCGATAATCTGAACCGCGGCAAGGCCTGTCGGCATTTATACATGCGGCATCGAACATTCAAACCTTGTCGCTGGTGGCCGCTTTAGTTCGAGAATAAAGTCAGCTGTTCGCTTTTGCGCGCTCAAGCCCAACAGATGATCCTAAAACAATCTCGAATGTTGCCAGAAATTCTGGCGCGATATTCGCAAGGCAGCAGCTACACGTGCAATGGGCCGGTAACAGAAAAACAAGGCAGAAAACATAGAAAGAAAGGAGGCATTTGGGGCAATATATGACCTCGTGTTTTTTTACATAAGTAGAATATTCAATAAGGAACGTATTTTACTGGTCAAGTGATAAAGGTATATATCAAAATGACGTGTTTTGTTGGCACGATTTAATGCAGCTGGGCAACAATATGCCTATAACAGGGGCTATCTGTGAGCGGGCGAGCGAGCACATCACGGCGTCTTGCTTTCTATTCCCAAGGCCTACACCCATTGTATCAGTCACAGTTATTGCATCGATATCATATTTACAAGGAAATGAGGAAGATTGACGGTTCGCTTAAACATCTTATCTATTCTTCTGTTGGTAGAGATTTCCGGTATGAATGCCTTGAATGTGCCCAAATATTTTAAAGCTCGCATCATGCTTGCAAGGTATTGCTAGTTCGAATGAGCGCTTTGAACGTGTTCAATTCAGTCACAGTCCACCATGTATAGACGTCGTTACTCTTGACAGGTGACGCTGCCCTTATACACATGCTATTCCCGCGCAGGCGACGTGTCTTCATTTGAGGACGAAGTCTCTTGTCTCGTGACAGCCTACCGCAACGTCACCAACGACACGACGCCGGCAAAGTTTGTGGCGGCCGAGATCTACAGTCGCCGGAGGGCGCTGAGTACCGTCATGGACAGCGCCCGCAAGTCCTTCAAACCGGCCAGACGGTCAACGGGTCGATGGCCCGACGTGGGCGAGGCGCAGCTCCTGTTCGTGCGCTACTGTTCGCTGTTTTGCGCCCGCAAGTATGTGGACAGGACGCGAGTGGCGCAGTGCGACCTACCCGTCGCCTCAATGCCCGAGTTCGCGAGCCTGTTCCACTGCGGCCGCGTCGACAACTTGGGTGCAGTGGCCACCGACTGTGGGCCTACGTAGCTGCGCGTCACGGCGTGCTTTATGAGGCGAAACTGCGGCTGTTATGAACATTCTGTCGTTTCGGCGGCGACATCCTCGCATTTTAACACGCTTTTTTAGTATTATATACTGCATGAAATTACCCTTCGGTCGACCTGACTGCGTATTACTTAGAAAACAATATATCCCAAGTAAAGCCTGGAACGAACCCGAGCACTTTGCGCAGCTTCTCTTGTCTTGATAGGTCCTCATCGTAAACGTCCTGCCACCCAACCCTTGGCCCACCCACCTTGGTGTGTGCGCGCCACAAAAAGATGGATCGTTCACATCATCGTTAAGAGAGAATCGAATATTCAACCATTGACATCATGCTAGTGCTTTAAGGCAATTCTGCAAAAGTTCGCTTCAGCTAAGACGCATCCAAGCGCGCAAGAAGTCTCCTGCCACGGAGCGTGCGGCCGTAACAGTGACTCTACGGCTGCGTAAGGTCCCTATATATATTTTTTCATAGAGGGGCTTTATGGCTGTGCTCCCTGGCGCACTCAATACGGCCTTCAAGAGAACTAATTAGCGCGTGAGGCAAGGTGGCGGGATGACATTCATTGACACGGCGAATGATGATGATGACTACTCAGGCGCTTGCGATAAAAATTTGGTGAGCGTTTAACGACACTAACAGGGGAAAAAAAGCTTTGAAATTTGCATGTGTCGTCAAGGCGTTTTGCTTGGACCCGTGCATTCATTATACTAACGTAACCAACGTATGTTTTATTTTCGATCACAAGCTTTTATTAGCCAGCGACAACCGACATAAACATAGTTACTGATCCCGATTACTCAAAGCTGCAGTCATTAGTTTCACGAGTAGTCAAAATGCGCTGTCGGAAATTGAGTTGTGGTCGGCAAGCTCTCCAGGCATGCGCGTCGGATGCCACAATTTACCACAATTAACAGTGCCAATGACTGAGGATTTGCGAGGAGAACCGTTCGGTGACGTCTCCGGTCCTGACCTGAAAGCTCCATCTGCGAGTCCGCAAAGAGGGGAACACCTTACTTCAACCAGCTAGAATCAACATCACCAGTCAACAAATCAAGCGGGCGTACAGCCGCCGTACACCTTAGATAAGGGGGACGGATTGGCTTCCAAGTACAGCTGTACCTCCCGTGAGTCATTACGCATTCCATCCGCGCAAGGAAAGTTATAACCCCTCAATGCATTGGCCAACATGGACCAAGTTTATGCATCGCAAACCCTTCCGGCAGCCAGCCACACGGGAGTATCGGTGCAGGAATGTCACGCAACCTCCCACAGCCGTTTCCGATGGCGGCCACCTCCCAGACGCCTGCGCCGAACGCTTTCTACGCACGGCCACAAACCTGGTGTAGGGAATACGAGCTAGCGATGTACATATATCTGCTCGAATTATCTAACCGCTAAGCACGGAAGTAGTTCCCGAATTGAGGAACAAGAAAAGCGCCATTTTAAGCTTGCACAGTCTGCAATTTTAACCAGCATATCTAGTTTCCCTCCGATTTCTTCCTTATTCTCTGGAATTCGCTCTTGTATTCTCGGTCAATCAACAACATTTGTTTGTTTTTTTTTTTTTGTTACATTGAAGACTCACTCGCGGCCCTATTAGCCAAAAGTGTGAGAGCTGCCCCCTCGGGGGTGACGTCACCTGCTGAATTTCGCTGAGACATAACGTGCGTGCTTGCTGCTTGGATGCTGTGTGAAGAAAGGAAAGAAAACTTCATTGAGCGGGCGAGCTTGGGTCCTTGAAGGGCCCTGGGCTACCGCACGGTCTTCACGTTATGTGCATGCGCCCAGACCACGCAGGACCATGGCACCGATACCCAGGTTTGCAACACGAAGCTGTGTAATCGGTCAATATTCCCGCCTTGCTCGACCATTTAAAAAAGTCATTACCTTAAAGTTTGTACGTCAGTGTGCTAAATATTTTATGCCAACTTTCGCAACATGCGAAAACAACATCAAGAGAATCGCGGAAAGACACGGGCAAGAAGAGAGAAACAACTTTGCTGAAGTCACTGAGAATGATGTCAAAAGCAGTTGGGTTTGGAATCTCGACGTTAGATTTAGGTGCACGTTAAAGAACCCCAGGTGGTCGAAATCATATCGTGGTTTTGGGACGTTAAACCCTAGATATTATTATTAAATATTATTATGAAATCTCGACGTCCATTGCCTCACCTTATGCATTTGTGAGAAAACTGAGGTTGTGGGCCCAACTACAGTCCCTTCATTCAGGTATCACTCTCACAGCCGCCCAGTGGTCACCGAGCACAAAAATTACACGATCTCCCGCTAAAGGTGACCATGAGGCGATGCGAAGCCGGAGCACTTGCACGATCGCGTTCCGTTGGCGTTCGTTGGGCATGCTGCCGACCTCGCGTCGTGGAACGCGAAGAGGAACGCTACGCGCGTCGTGTCTTTCCTCTAGCCTGGCCGTTAATTCTCACAGGGCGAGCGGGGAACGCGGTCGACAGGCGCGCGAGGGGGGGCGTAGGAGAGGAGAGAGAGGGGGAGGGTACGCGCATGCGCTGGCGATAATCGCGGCGTTGCGAAGGAGAGGGGGTAGTGGAGAGGAGGAGAGGGGAGGGGGAGAGGTGAGTGGAGAGGCGGTGTGTGGAGAGGAGGTGTGTGGAGAGGGTTTGCGCATGCGCAGTAAGGGTGGCCGCTCCGCACACCACCACCGGATTCAACTCCGCCATCAGATGCTTCGCATCTAATATAATGCACACGAGGTAGAGGAGCGCCCTGGTCTAGTATCGTATGGGATGGCAATGGAACATGCTCAAAATACGATGGCATGCAGGCTGATTTAAGGAGCTGGTGACGATCTTCAGGAAAATAGTCCCAATTCTATGTGAAGACAAGAAATCTAAAGTGGGGAGCATCTACCAGCCACTCATGCAAAAACACCCTCTCTCTCACTCATTATTTACGCGCTTTGTGTTAAGACAGTAGAAAAGTTCCTTGAAAACACTATATTGGAGAATGATTTTTCCAATATCTGCAATAAGCAAGTAAGTCAACAGTGCACAGTGCGCTGATGCATGCTTACGATATATAGGCTTAATAGCGGTCGTTGAAAGGCGTTTACTGAGACTCGTATACACGAATGGCAATGAATGACGAATGAAGGGAGGAAATTTCGAGGGCTCGTTTCTTTGCCTGACACAACTTTAATGAAAACCAGCAGCTAATGAAACCAAGGAAGGGTACGGGGACGTTAATTATACTGCTCTAAGCGCATAGAAGCAATTGTCATATAGATGTCAAGAAAGTAAAGTGGATGAAAAGGCAACTTGCCGCTGGCAGGGACCGAACTTGCAACCTTCGGATTTCGCGCCCGATGCTCTTAACAATTCAGCTACGCATAGGCGGAGAGTTTTCATTTTACCGGTGGGGGCGGTAGTCCGACTAGCAACCAAAGGCAACCACGCACTTTGTTTTAAGACAGTAGAAAAGTTCCTTGAAAACACTATATTGGAGAATGATTTTTCCAATATCCGCAATAAGCAAGTAAGTCAACAGTGCACAGTGCGCTGATATGATTCCTAGACGAAGGCCGGTCCCACGGCCGAAACGTCGAAATAAACTGTGCTCCGTACGTCGTGTCTCAAATACCTTCCTACAGTACCAGGGCCTGCGTGATACTTCCCATAACCCTTATATATATATATATATATATATATATATATATATATATATATATATATATATATATATATATAATATACAGAGAGAAAGAGAGAGAAAGGGAGAGAGAGAGGGGGCAGGGAGTCCTACTTCCAAATTAGCGAATTTATTATAACTGTAGTCTCTTAGGTGCCGATACCGCGACATTATTATGCAGGTCTGTAAGTGGTAGACTCCAGATTTATTGTTCAATTTACACAAAGACATCGATCCACTTCGTAACTCTTGGCTCAAAGCGAAAAAGGCCGCATAGGCTATAAACGTAGGCATAGGCTGCTACTTGTGACTGCATCGCATAAAATCGATTCCCACAATGCGTGGGATCTGCCGAATTTTTATTGCGATAGCAATTACATGGGCAGTCACGGCTGATTTTTGCCGTCGCCGGCCGCCGTCATTCACCGTATATATATATATATATATATATATATATATATATATATATATATATAAAAGCCACAAAGAAAAATAATTCAGAAAAAACTTTCCGACGTGCGGAATCGAACGGGCGACCTCTCGCTTTCCAGCGAGCGGCGTTAGACGGTTACGCCACGAACAGTACCGTCTTTCGGCCTGCTAACGGCGAGCTATTCATATATATACCATTTCCTTCAGCATGCTTTCTTCTTCGCCACATAGATGGCGCGATGTGCGCGCTTTAAAGATGATCGCCCCGCTCGTGCGAACGCCGTTGGTCTTCGCCCTACAAAGCGTGGCCGCCTTCGTGTGCTTATCTCGAGGAAAGAAGGGGGGGGTGTAGCGGGCGGTTGTATTGGTTGTATGTCTTGTGCTTTCCCCGTGATGTGCGCGCTGAAGCCACAGAGCGTACGAAGGTCACTTCGCAGCGGCCGCGTTTAGCGCGCTGTTCAAACAGAAATAAGTAACAACTGTGACAGTTCGCGCTCGTCCTGTGTGTACCTGTTCGTTCGTTTCGTGCGTCCTGCTTTATGTTTGAGCAGTGCGCTTCAGGTGCTGAGCTGTGACGCAAGATAGTTCGCGCTCGTCCTGTGTGCGTTCTTTTCGTGCGTCCTTTGGGCTCGAGCGACGCGCTCGCAATTTCGAGCTGCTTTCTGTTCTTCGCGTTACATTCCAATTTATTGCTATCGCATTCATTGCTTCGCCGTTGGGGCGAAACTGTGACTTTTTTTATTAACAGCTGCTTTACTTTGTTAAAACATGCACCAGAGAGGAGAGAGTAGGCCAACGCTGGCACGGGAAGCTTTAATTATGCCAGTGAATACAATTCAAGATGGCCGTAAGTAATTTTCAGATAGTAGCAAATACCATTTGCTACCCCTACACTTTGTGCGAAGCTGCGGTTACACATCTTTCCGCCAAAAGTTGTTTTCTGAGCGAGTAATTGAGTTGCTCATTGGTGACCGAACTCGTAGTAAAACCCTTTAGTGATAAATCAAAAATGCGTACCATCTTTTCTCGGCACTTTTATAGGCAGGCATGTGAAGGGTACCAATTTGTAGACAACTAAGAAATTACCCGTCTTTTATTGGCGAGTAGGTTTATGCGAAAGCATTCACTGACTGACTGTGTTGGGATTGCTTTGTATTCTTGGCAGCACTTTTGTGTTCTCAAAACCATTCGCTACGGGGTTCAAGAAATTTAGAGTGCAGCTCTTCGGCGTCCCTTCCTGCATTGAGCGGCGTCGCCGTTGGCGTCAGTGGCGTAATTGATAGCACGAATGAGGAGGAAAGAGAGCGAACCCGGAGTCTGTCAATATCACGAGCCACTGGCCTCAAACCTCGCTTTCTTCCTCCGTCATGCGTGCTGGCCCCTCGGTCGGAGCTCGTGCACATGCAGGGCTGGCACGTACACTGCGGCTGGTTTTGCTTGTCGTAAGGGGGCTATCAGCGTTTCGCTTGGTTCGCGACGCCTGCAGTGCACCGAGTGGTGTGCGTAGCACTCGAGCGCTGGCAGTTTCTGTGACAATATGTAACGAATGTTACATTGCTACAACTGCGGATAGTCAAAACTTCAAAAACAGCTGGCGTTGCCCGAACACCAGGCTGCGCTCAGAATTTGCATTAGGCAGTATCGCAATCGTCGGTGAATTTTTTAACTTGTCATAGCTTAAGTCGTCGCTTCAATTGTTCATCAACACAACATATTCTGCACGTACAAATCCGTTTGAGGGGCATTTTCCACTGAATGTTTGACTTGTCACTGGCCCATGAGCCGAACTTTAAAAGCTTGAAATGAAAAAGAAGCGGGCATAAACAGCCCCCTGTTAAATAGCTGCCAGACAGGACGGCCAACAGTATGTTGTCAGTGGACGGGGACCTAAGCCAAGCTCTTAAAAAATATCCTGGGCCGGCGCCAGGGGGGGCTCTGTCCCCCATGAGGCAGTCCGGGGGGGGGGGGGGGCGGGCAAGCCACCCAGCCCCCCCGTACTCTCCGCCTATGCAGCTACGGCAGCGGTCTTCCCCATATCCACTTTATAGGGTATTTATCTGCAGCAAACCTGGGATTAGTCATCGCCCCTCTTAGCCATGACGGTGATTGTGGAACACTCTTTTGCCAGGTGGCGTCACGTAAAACGTGAACCTTTTAACGAGCGGACAGCAGACCAATGAACCCTCACATACTACCTGAAGGCAAAGGGCGTAGACGGGAGGGGGGGGGGGGGGGCTGCTGCGCCGCTTCGCGAAATTTTTTCCTACTGTCATGTACCGCTGACTAAAACAGCCACCTGCGCCGGAAATCATCTGGATTTTTTCTAGAATTCATTTCCATAGTCGAAAAAGCACTTCGGTGCGAACATTCCTGATTTGGGCTGGCTGTCCTCGCTACGCCTATTGGCCGCGAGATGAAGCAGAGTCGGCACCTAGCGGCGAGCGGACGAAACCCCGTGGTGTGGATGGCTTCTTGCGTCGTCTGCTCGCCACACCGTGTTCGCACGTGTACGTACATCATGCACGTCCTCAGATTACAGCTTATTCCGTTATGCTAGCACATTAACAAAAGCTTGTGCGTATGCCTACACGATATACATAAGCATTTCGCCTTACGAGACTTGTATGCACTACAATAAGCGAGTGCATGCACGTGTCCGTAGGGAGCTAGGTCTATAACCATCGTACCGTCCGTTCGCCAAAATCATTTCTATGTGGGTACCACTTTGTCGTTCTAGCACATCACATGCATGGTGCATTTGGCGTCGTCCTAAACGAAAAAAAAAATTACTAAATGTCGAGGTGTGAATGCAGACATTTAGCGACACCATCTCGTGACGTGTTGGCGATTTGTAAATCCTTGTGATAGTGCAAAGCATGGTCTAGCGTCTGCAGAGGCCGGTTAGCGGTAAAAAAGACCTGAAGCCACGCATTTCTATAGCAGTACACTTATTCATGCAAACATAAAAGCACTGTGCAAAAAGTTTTACTTCATCTAATTACGCAAATACAGGCCCTCTTTTTTTTGTAGCCGCTAGAGCAAGAAGTAAATACGTAATTGCCTGAGTCGGGCAACACTATTTATATTGTGCTGTAGGCAAAACACATCTTAAATACGTGCAAATAAAGCAAGAAAAATCACCGAGCACAGTGAAAAACACGAATGTGACCGAAGGCCAGTACCCCATTGATTGGCAGATTGCGCTTCTCTCACACATAATAGGAACGTTAGGCCGGTTTCGTGCATTAATTTGGCAATGGGGGGCGTGTACATCACCATTAGGCTGCAGCCAACGCGCTTTATTCGCCGACAATCGACTCGAACCGCCGACGCCGCAGCGTCGCTACGTACATTTGTATACTAGAGTCACTAGAAAAATTTCAGAGTACCGCAAAGGTAGGCCGCACGCGGGCAATAGGGATGGTCGATTAAAATTTTTAATCGATTAATCGTTAATCGTTAATCGATTTAGCCTTTAATCGATTAATTGCTTTCGGTGGAATCTTTTAATCGATTAATCGATTAATCGACATTTTTAATGTGTGCTTTAAAACCGATATCTCTTTGTTTGAGAGGCATCGTTCGTATATGGGCCCAAATCTTTTTATTAGACGCGTTGGCGATCCAAAATTCCCACTTTCGAAAGTGTCGACGACGGGCCACTTGTGTCCAGTGTGCGCAAATTCACACTTTCGCACACTGGACACAAGGGGCCCGTCGTCGTTGGTTGATGTCGCGGATTCAAGAATCTGAGGCCATCATCCTTGGACTATTCGGCAGCAGGTCGTATTTTCTCGAAGTCTGCCTACTCGAGCTCATCGAAACCGGATTCGCGTTCGGGGACCACACTGGTTGGAAAGTCGCAGTTGAAACATGCAGTGTGGTGGAGGGTGAGGAAATACCGCGAAAGGTAAAAGAGAGACGAGGAGAAATTAAATAAGACGCTCACTCTAGCAAGCAAGGCATCTTTTCTCGGTTTGTCGGTTAGATATTGTGGAAGCCCTACATAATACTATAATTGCGGACTGACGCGATCTTTTTCTTGAGGTCACCTATGCAGAGATTACACAGAAATATACTGGCATCAAACAGACCATCCGTACAGGCAACTGCGGGAAATATAAGGAAAGTATAGTTTTCTTGTTAGACACAATATTAATTAGAACTAACAGACAATAATGCGAAGGAAAGTATAGGGGATGTTAAGGACGTATGACAAAGAAAAACGAGCCCCTAAAAGTCACCTTCTTTCCTTCATTCATAGCGAGGGTCTGGATCTGGCAGACTTGGTGCTTCGAGGTAGTATGCGAGGGATTATTGGTCAGCTGCCAGCTCGTAAAAAAAGGTCACTTGCTACGTGACGCCAAACGGCAGAAAAAGAGTGTTCCACACTCGCCGCCATGGCTGTGATCGGCGCTGACTAACACTCCTAAGTTTAAATGCACATGTGTACCCTATATGAAGTGGACGGGGGGATGACCGTCGCCGTAGCTCAGTGGTAGAGCATCGAACGCGTTATTCGAAGGTCGCAAGTTCGGTCCCTGCCGGCGGCAAGTTATCTTTTCGTCCACTTTACTTACTTCACATTGATATCTCAATTATTGCAAATAACATCCTCTATACTTCTCTTGGTATTATTGTCTGTTAGTTCAATTAATATTGCGGGAAATAGAATGACATGAGTCTCTGCCTCCCGGCTAGAAAAAACAGCAGCTGCGCCAGTATACTCTGCAGCATAGGTCGGCAAACTCACTCATGAGTAGACTCACTCAGACTCAGATCGAGCCATGAGTCTGAGTCTGAGTGAGTCCACATGAGTAATATTTTGGTGAGCTTCAGTCCGAGTGAGTCCGGTTGAGAAAAATCTTAGGCAATCTGAGTCCGACTGAGTGCGGTAGCGGAAAATTTTGGTGAGTCTGAGTCCGAGTGAGCCCTAAGCGCAAAATATATTTCTTGAGTCTGAGTGAGCTCCACACTTTTTTGCCGACCTATTGTTCTATGTACACAACTTCAGCGCCACTAGCACCCTTATGTCGGCTCACGCTTATACTCCCGCTGACTCACACTTCAAAGCACTAGCGTTCATACACCAGCTCTATATTTATTAATCAGAGGCGTGAGTTACGTAAAAAAAAAGGGGGGGGGGGCAGGTTGACCTCCGCCCGCAAACTCCTTCACAGGAAGTTCTTGATCAAAAATATCTCGTGTGAGTCACCTCTTTCAATAAGAATGTCCATACTGGATTGCCACCACTCATAACTCATATTTGAAGGTACGAGATCAAAAGGCGCCAAGTCGAGCGCCAATTTTGCGAGATTTTGGTGTTAAAGAGCAGTGACACCATGATAGAAGGAGCCAATTATGCGCTAACGGACTCATGAGTCGACTCACTCGGACTCAGATAGAGCCGTGAGTGTGAGTCTGAGTGAGTCTGGCTGAGCAATATGTTGGTGAGCTTGAGTCCGAGTGAGTCCGGCTAAGAAACATTTCAGTGAGTCTGAGTCCGAGTGAGTTCGGTTGAGGAAAATTTTGGTGAGTCTGAGTCCGAGTGAGCTCAAAGGGCAAAATATATTTCATGAGTGAGTCTGAGTGAGCTCCACATTTTTTGCCGACCTATGCTCCGCAGGTTTCACCTGATCTTTGCCGTAACACGGCGCCACTCACACCTTTTCAATCGTGCGTACATCTTGAACTGTGAGCGCTATGTAGTGTACCACACATTACAACATAAATTGCGTGACTGTCCTTTCTTGTCACAGCAGAAGACGGGGGCCTCTAGTTGAAAGCTCTATTTCTCCCTAAATACGCGACCATGCAGTATTACTAAGTGCTTCAACGTCACTTCTTCAATAGTAATGCACTGGATGATAGACGTTCGGTAAACCGACGCGTAAAGTTGCGGTTTACATAAAGGGTCTCTAAGACCCATTTCACAATTCGCGAGTGCGCATTCCTGCGCTACATTTTCTCTCAACTAATGGCAGCAACTTTCGTGCTTCAAGTGAAGACGAGATCATAGTTGCGCGTGCTGGCGTTTGTCTATTATGCGTGTTCGTGTAAAGAGAGCCGAGTCTACACTTTCCGCGTCCCAATGCAAACAAACCGCGCTTGAACACTCTGTTTGAAGAAGTGACTAGCTGCCATTAACTGGGCTAACTGCATCGTAGGAAAGTTAGCTCAACAATTATGAAAATGGTATATATACCCTATAAAACGGACAGTTGGGCTAGTTGGTATACAGCATAATAAAAGATGGTTACTAGCGTCCTCCTCCTCTTTACGTTAGCAAACGTGTCTTATTATGTATATAAGGATTACCTAATAATCTCCCCATCATCGTACTTCATCACTCTTTTTCCCCCTTGCGTTTTCCCCGGTGCAGAGTAGCAGGCAGGGGCGTACTATAGCTCAGGCCACCCTCTCTGTTTTGTAATATATTTTCTCTCTCTTTCATTGGTAAACAATATTTTATTTGCTAAAGAGTAAACTAGAACGGCACTAAGAACCAGTGAGGAAATAAGCAGAGCATATTACAATGCCGAACTTACACAAGAATTGAGTAAAATCTGAGGGTTGAATAAAATACAAAGAAAGTTTCGATTGACACTACAGGTGACGAGAACTACTCGTTTATAAAATGTAAGCAGACATGTGTTTATGCGGCAACACGATGAAACAGCGCGGCAAAAAACAAACACGAACAAAATAAGCTACAAGACGATGCGCTGGCACGTATGAAATTTACAGAAAAGAATAAACTTCTCTTTTGAAAGTTGGCGAATCCACGTGCTGCTTACTTTCTCAATCGTCCCCATTTTTGTTTTGTTCCATGGGGTTGCTGCTCCGAACCATATGCTTTTTCTCTACTGAGCGAAGAAATGTCAGTTGCCCGAGATGCTCGGACGACAACCGACATCTCCTTTGGGTCGCCACACATCCAGCATGCGAAGAAAGGCGCTCGGATGCTACTGACGTTGCAGGAATTGGCAAATACTCCATTGCAACGTCAAACACATCATCTAGGCCAGTTCGCATGCTGTGCCAAGTCTCAAGTGAATTCGGATTGGTGCGGCGATCGACTACACGGTTACTATAGTATGTCTTGAACTGAGAAGGCATTTAGTTCATCGGATCGTACTCCAGTGCAACGCAATTGCGTAGAAGTGCGCGATCGACGGCATCCCAAATAGAACCAGAAAAAGTAGTAGTATTCGGCTTTACAACTTCCTGCGTCTAAGGATAGCGTTCAGGGTCTGCGTCTCAGGATAGCGCGCCTCGCAGTCATGCGCTCCGGCCAAGGGGCGAGGTTGGGGGCGGGAGTGGGGGATGCCGTAATCGATTAATCGAATAGTTTTAATCGATTAATTCGATTAATCGAAAGGCACAAATACATTATGATTAATCGATTAATTGTGGACCTTTAACCGATTAATCGATTAATCGTTCATCGATTTTGCCATCCCTAGCGGGCAACATTGAGCGGCGGCGGCCATTTCTCTTCCGGACCGTCCGGCGAGTTGGTAGCGTGTGTTGAGAAGTGACCGATCTCTTCGCCTCGATGCCGTGTTACGCTCGGCGTAACTGCAATATGTGTGTGTGTTTCTTCAAAAGGACATCAGAAATGATTTCGAGTCATCGACAGTCTGAATTGACTGCGCGGTAAGCGGTGTAGCTAATGAAACGTGCGGCGAATGTTGCCATGTGCTCGCGAACTCTCTTCGCGGCTTCATCGGTCACTTTTCGTTTCACGGCCGGGTGTGTTCGCAAGGTCCGGAGCTGTAGACATAGTTGCATTAGCATAATGACCGTGCCAGATGCCATTTACTTCGACACTTGGTGAATGTTGACTGTTTGCGCTAGCTTTGCAGTCGGTGTTCAGGTTCACTTCATAGCGCATTCGAGAACATTATCGAACATCGAGAACATTCAGCATTGCGTCTTTCGACTGATCGCTGACGCATATCTTACTTGCGCACCATGCTTGCTGTTCAGCTGGTTGTTATCTGTAATAGAAGTGGCGTGTGTACGGCGAGTGGAAGTTGCGCGTGAAGTATTTGTCTCGGTTCGGAACGCCAGCAGCCGAACGCATGGGCGAATCGGCGTGCGGTAGTTAAGGTGCATCTTATTTTGCGAATGCGTTGTCATTTCCTAACAGATACGTAGAAAATAGGCCATCAAAAATGATTGACGTTACTACTCAGTTGTTTCATTTCCTATTTTTTGTCTCCTTAATATTCCCAACGTCGCATTGCATATGCAAATACTTTGCTGTGTTCCGACAGTTTTTTTCTTCTTTTTTTTTTTTTTTGGCGTTGCCAGCGCGTGAACGGCTGGGGTTCGGTTTCTGCACTGCTTTTAATTTCAACTTTTTTTTTTCGTAATGCACTCTTGTTAAAACTTCCTCGGTGCAGTGCTTTATGTTATCTTGATCAGAAATAGCACATCCCGAAAAGCTTTAACGCGCATGCTACTGCAACACAGTATGTATATAGATCTAGGGCTCGCATGAAATCAATTCCCTCAATGTGTGAGAGGATAACCCCTTTTTTTTTGCTGTGACCATTTCTCACCAGCTAAACAGTATTGTAAGGGTACGCTCGGCGCAATGCAACATTAGCAACATTCTTTTTTGAAAAAAAAATAAAATACGCTTAATAACATTGCCTTATACCAAGTTTATCAACAGAGTTCCACGCTTCAGTTTTGCGCAGTGGCAAATGATCACGCGACAGTTGCCTGCAAGGTATACAGTAAACAGTTATTATTTTAATAAGTCTTCGATTTCGCTCTCGTGCGTGACACGCTTTTGGGTGCAGCAACCGGCGGGAAACGGGCAAAGCCGTCTTTGCTATTCCGAGTGCAAAAAAGGTTGCCATGCGACGGGCTGTGTGGCTGCACTAAATACGGCGCGAGAAATTTGTTCCCACGACTGATACCCGGCTTTGTGAGGCAAGCGTTTCATTGAGAATTCGCAAATGCTGTTTCAGGGAATGTTTGCGTCTCCGCTGCACTAGTGCAGCTTGTTTCGCGTGGTTGCTTCAGAAGGTTCATGCACAATAACATTGCCGGGCAGCGCTTAATGATGTTTGGCGTAAAATTGACGACTTTGGGCTCACATATAACGATCAGTGCGCAATGAAAACTGACTGCTACAGATTGGTATTGCGTGACGTGAATGTATGACGAACATAAATACCAGGTGGTAACATGAAAATAATGGCACGCGGGTCATGTAAGGCACGATTTACATGCCATGCTCATGGTGCGGCCGCGGCCGATTCGCTGGCTTGATATGCTCCAAGATTGGTAGCGCGTGACGTGACTGTATAGTTGTGCCTTTTGTGTCAATCCGGCAGATCCCACGCATTGTGGGAATCAATCTAATGCGAAGCAGCCAGCAAAGAGCTGCATATATCACCTTGTTCGTCTTTGAGGCACATGAAGTAATTCATGTCATGAGATCTAGTTCATTATATATCGCATGTTTGTCATGAATGCACGCATGCAGAATCTGGTACATACAACGCATGGCCTGTAATTTATGTTCGTCACGCACCCATGTCCTATATGCCATACCAAATTTGGTATACATCCAGTTAACAAAACGGCCGGAAACGCACAAAGACAGTGTAATGTAAACCATGCCGTACATGTCATGCGTTCCATGATTTTCACGTTACCACCTGTCATTTATGTTCGTCATACAGTCACCTTGTTATGCATGCACTCTTGTTAAAACTTCCTCGGTGCAGTGCTTTATGTTATCTTGATCAGAAATAGCACATCCCGAAAAGCTTTAACGCGCATGCTACTGCAACACAGTATGTATATAGATCTAGGGCTCGCATGAAATCAATTCCCTCAATATGTGAGAGGATAACCCCTTTTTTTTTTGCTGTGACCATTTCTCACCCGCTAAACAGTATTGTAAGGGTACGCTCGGCGCAATGCAACATTAGCAACATTCTCTTTTGAAAAAAAAAAATAAAATACGCCTAATAACATTGCCTTATACCAAGTTTATCAACAGAGTTCCACGCTTCAGTTTTGCGCAGTGGCCAATGATCATGCGACAGTTGCCTGCAAGGTATACAGTAAACAGTTATTATTTTAATAAGTCTTCGATTTCGCTCTCGTGCGTGACACGCTTATATAAGTCGAAATGCATGCACAATCTGTTCAACAGATCGAGATATAAACAGCCGTGCAAATAGACAGGTATGTATGTAGTTTTCAATATCGCTGAACATAGCGAACCGAAAAGGTGAAGTACCCTGTTGCATGAGAGGTTTTCCAGCAAAGTTTGTGTAGTTCACTGCAGAAAGGAGTGTTCTTCGAGGGGGGCGAATTCATTCCGCGGCCAACTATGCAGCCACGTACAACGACGCTCTTTGACGTTAATATTTCCCACACGGAATGCAAAATATACGAAATTCCCGGAGTAGCTCACCAGCAACGTTCGGTTACTGGTGAGCTACTCTCTGGTATCTGCAAGATGCGTTTAAAAAAGCGACGAAGTACTTCTAGGGACCGTGGTACTGCTAAATGTCCGGCCGCGCTCTGCATTCAACGCGCCTGCACCCAAAGCGCTTGGAAGGGATATGGCGGTGAGAGGTCACGTGATGCGAGTAAGCCAATCGCGTCGGCGGCGGCGCGCGGAAAACAGATGCGATACTCTGAAAATTTTCTAGTGAATATATTGTATACGCGCCGGACCGCCTATCTACACAAACGCGGCGACGGTGCTGCCACCTATAACCCGCAGCGCATGACCATCAGAAGGGCGATTCCACGAGAGATCGAACATGCCTGTCCGGTCGACATTTTTGTTTTGCCTGGGTTTTTTATATGTTATGTGGGCACATTCAAAGTGCACGGATCCGAAAATTTTATTTCCAAGAAACGCCCCCAGCGCGCCAAAAAAATATTTGAAGGTGGCGGCGCGGGCGTCCTCTTTTTGCTCACTGCAATGTTTTAGGATTTCACGGCCGAATTTAACGCGAACTATAAATGATGTGTCGAAAATTTCTTTTGATGGTTTTAATACGCATTACTGTGAATTACATCCATGCTTTTTTTATGCCGTCCTCAAAAGGAAAAAAATGTGAAAAAAAGGCAAACACGGCCGAAATCAAAAAAGTGTGCTATGTTTGAGGCGCCTTGGCGCCCTTCCTATTTCACACAGAAACTTCAAAACAATGTCAACTATAGAAAAGAGCCTTTGAAACATTTATACAGAAGGTCATTTTCCTAGGGGCAGCACAAAAAACGAAAAAAATAGTTAAAGAAGCGAGTTTTTTCAAAAAAGCTGATTTTCAAAAAATAAAATAAAAAAAAAACTCCGGTCTCAATTTTGACGAAAATTTTTTATCGAAGAGCGCTTATGTCAATGAAAACACAGTTTTAATATCATATGTCCTCATTTGCTTTGTTGACGAGATATAACGGGCCGAAATGACTCTTGCTGTGTGTGCTCACTTCAGTGCGATTGATGGTTGTTATCAGCTTGCATTGTGGTTAAATCTACAGTTTTAATTATTTTGCTGCAGCAAAACATTGCTCTGGTGGCTTTTCGTCAAGAAAAATGTATTCTCAGATTTTATTCGTGTCAAGCGTGTGCGGGGGTGGGCTACTGCCGCTCTCTAAAGGGCCAACGCGTACGCAGTTTGCAGCCTACAACCTCGCCTACGAGCATCAGAGGAAAGGTGGGCACACTTGTTCAAGATATCAATCGCTTCTTCTTCCTGAAGAAATGCCTCGTCTAAATCATCGCGGTTCTCATAGATGTAGACAGGTTTTCCTTGAGGCGCGTAAAGCAATGCTAGCAGACAGGGACGTAGCCAGAAATTTTTTTCGGGGGGGTTTCAATCATACTTTATGTATATTCGTGCGTACGTTTGTATGTGTGCGTGCATATATACGCAAGCAAAACTGGAAATTTTCGGGTGGGTGGGGGGGGGTTTGCTCCCCCCCCCCTTTGCTACGCCCCTGCTAGCAGACCTGGCAGGTGTCACGAAGATCCTCAGCCTATGGCAGTAGCTTCTGGAGGTAGGCAACAACAAAAACAGCAACGAAGAAAAAAATTTAGGCAACGAAAATGTTTTCCTCAGCAATCTTCTTTCTGTGAACGCGTAAATAATCGGCACAGAATACTCGGACGTAGCCATGGGTAACGCGCATCGCGTGTAGTGAACAGCTAGACCAAGTCGAAACTGAACGGCGCCGCACACATTCTCTCACTTCTGCGCTGCTGTCATGAATGAGTTTGCAAACTGCTCAGGGTTTCACATTTTATGACCAAGGGTGTCTAAGCGCTTTGGGCTGTGATAATTAATTTGTAGGCCACACTCGTTGTCAAAATTAAGAAAGATGTCACTCTGGCGCCATCAGTGACCTCTGCTGTTCTCGACGTGGGAAAGCACTTTAGTAAAGTGCAGGCAAAACATCATCAATTGGGCAGCTTCGGCCACTTGTAGGTTAATCATGCCGCACCGCACGTTTTTCTGGCCGCTGAAACGCTGAGGTAAAGGTCGAGATGATACAGGAAGACGTTATCTGCGACGCCGAAAACATGTGACAGCGGGAAGCAAAATAAACGGCTCGGAAATGACTGAGCTAACTTTTTACAGATGTTGTTTAGGCACAGTGTGCGTCGAATGGGGAAGATGGTTAGAGCGTAGAATCCACGTAATGGAAGGGAAGCAAGCAGGCAGTGAGAAAGCGACTGCATAACAGCGCGCCTGCTGAATGTGGCATTTAGTTACGGATTAAGCTGGCCTGTCGCTGCATACAGATGCTTTGTTTGGTGTGCAAAGCGAGTTTTGACCAAGACACCTAAACCATGTGCTCGCTGTGTCTCACGTGTTCCTGATTAGCGAATAATGGCGGGGTAAGTTGAGGTTGTAAGCTGCAAACTGCATACGCGTTAGCCCTTTAGAGAGCGGCAGCAGCCCACCCCCGCACACGCTTGACACGAATAAAATATGAGAATACATTTTTCTTAACGAAAAGCCACCAGAGCAATGTTTTGCTTCAGCAAAATAATTAAAATTGTAGATTTAAGCACAATGCAAGCTGCTAACAACCATCAATGGCACTGAAGTGAGCACACATAGCAAGAGTCATTTCGGCCCGTTATATCTCGTGAACAAAGCAAATGAGGACATATGATATTAAAACTGTGTTTTCACTGACATAAGCGCTCTTCGATAAAAAGTTTCGTCAAAATTGAGACCGGAGTTTTTTTTATTTGATTTTTTGAAAATCAACTTTTTGAAAAAACTCGCTTCTTTAACTATAATTTTCTTTTTTTGTGCTGCCCCTAAGAAAATGACCTTCCGTATAAATGTTTCAAAGGCTCTTTTCTATAGATGACATTGTTTTGAAGTTTCTGTGTGAAATAGAAAAGGCGCCAAGGCGCCTCCAACATAGCACACTTTTTTGATTTCGGCCGTGTTTGCCATTTTTTCACATTTTCTTCCTTTTGAGGACGGCATAAAAAAAGCGTGGATGTAATTCACAGTAATGCGTATTAAAACCAGCAAAAGAAATTTTCGACATATCATTTATAGTTCGCGTTAAATTCGGCCGTGAAATCCGAAAACATTGTAGTGAGCAAAAAGAGGACGCCCGCGCCGCCACCTTCAAATATTTTTTTGGCGCGCTGGGGGCGTTTCTTGGAGATAATATTTTCGGTTCCGTGCACTTTGAATGTGCCCACATAACATATAAAAACCCAGACAAACAAAAATGTCGACCGGACAGGCATGTTCGATCTCTCGTGGAAGTACCCAGTAGCAATTGGTGGTGGTGATGGTAGTGTTGGGGTGTTATAGCTGATTTGTAGTTACAAGTATAAGGTTGGCTTTTCATGAACTATTGGCTTAAAGTAGAAACATCAGGGTACATTTTTGCCCGAGGCACTGTACTTTACTGGTATTACTACCTACATTTGAACGGCCAGTAAACACGCAAATATTCACGTCACTTAGAGTACTGTTCTGTTGTCCTATACTGAGCTTGAACTATGTGCGCAGTTCCGGACCCTGTTAAACTATCACTGAGGTGATAGAGAAATGCGTGGAATATGGCCGACCCTTACATATCTATATAGCCTTGATATATTACGTGAAAACATTTGATTCGGTCTAAGTCTCAGCAGTCATGCAGGTACTACGCAATACTAGTGTGGAGAGACTCTATATAAAAATGCTGGAAGCAGTCTACAGCGTCGCTACAGCCAGCATAGTCCTTCATAATGAAATCAATAAAATTCCAATAAAAAGTAGAAGTAGGTAAGGCAAGGAGTTATGATCCCTCCTATGCAATTCACTGCGTCTTAAACAAGGTTTTCACAGTCCTGGAATAGGAACAGTTATAGATGAGTGTTAATAAAGAATAACAACAATAACCTGCGATGCGATCATGACATTACCTTGCTCAGTAACTCGGAGACGATTCGCAAAGACATAATTAAAGCCTTCGATGCTCATCAAAGCGTACTGGTGCATGTAATCATATATCTTAAGTTATTTTGGCAAGCAGACTACAAGCAAAAAGGGACAGGCTTTGTATCAACGATGTATAATGCTTCTAAATGAATATTTATTCAAATCTACGTCTTTATATCTCTGCACTGCTACTGCATACGGCCCAATTATTATCTAAGAAAACTGACTAAACCGTAGGTAAAACTAGCCCGAATGCTTCAGCACTTTTCATCTCCTAAACTCTAAGAGGCACGTCACTTCCCATTGGGCTGGCATAAACGAGAAGTTTTGTTATTGTCCAAGCGCACATGCTCACAACGAATCATCTGCATTATTTGTTCATGAAGCGATGAAAATGAGTGAAAACATACCATTGTCCTGGGCCACGACGCCTACAAGAACACTCAGAAAGGCCATCAGCATTTTCAACCGCAATGTCCCATGTAGCGCATGAATAAAAACCTCCGCCTTTACAAGTATTCAAGCTTTCTTGAGTCACTTCAGCCAACGCGACCGCGCGTAAACTCATACGCCGAGGAGTCTGTCACGCGTTTTGTGCACTTTCCAGCAGCCCAAACTTCACATATTCAAGCGCGTCATATGACGTTTTATAACAGCGCTATAACCCTCTGAGCTGTGGCGAACAGATTTCGCAACACAGTGAAAAGCGCATCACGCCATTTCGTCAGACTGTCGAGGCGTCGTTGCTTATTACGAGAGAAGGAGCTCTTTTGCAGACACAGCCACTAATCCCCGGAGATAGCACAGTAATGAGACGTACGCCAGGAGTTTCTTCGCACACGAATGGGCCCCATTCCGCTATCAGGCCACTGCCTTCGCCTACGCCGACTCTTGCTTCTGAAAGAATAACTTGAGAGAACGGAAGCATGGGCTAGTTGGTGATTTGTAATCGACATATTTGCACAGCGCTACGAGAACGAGGACGTATGAAAGCCATGTACGCAGCGCCTGCGTTGTGTCCTTTCATACGTCTTCGTTCTCGTAGCGCTGTGCAAATATGTCGATTGAAAGAATAAGAAACAACAAGAGCAAGCCGCAGCGTACATGGCTTTTTATTTGGTAATGCCATCATTGCGACATTAGTTGGACAGATATTAACACATTGATCTGCCAACAGTTTTCTATCTAGCCAGGAATGATACGGCGTCTCGACATCTCTCGTCTTCGCAATACGGCCATATACGTTCACGCCGAAATGCTTTGCTGCATTTAAAGAGACAGTTAACCGACTAAATACCAAAAACTGGTTAATAAGCTTTGCAACAACTCAGCATCGGGCGGTCGTTTATGTATGAGTGTTGTAGGCCGTCACAATTTAAGGCATGCAGTTTTTTTAGAAATTAAAAAATAAATACACGTAATTTCAGATATTCATCATCATCCAATTTCAATGGTAATGTTGAAATTGAGCGCGTCTTGCGCTCATGAAACGCGGCCGCTCTGTTACTTCAGATCCAATGTACCCGCGACGAGGAAGCGGCGAAATTTTAATGATGGCGCGTCCAAGGAATTTTATAAGTAAAAACGGTAACTCTTAAATACACAAGTGGACCGCTTATTCTTCGCGTACGATGTGTCGTACTCCTCTGCTTCTAACTCATCCCATATAAATAAGATCATACCACAGTTAATGATAATACCTGGCGTTTAACGTCCCAAAACCACGATATTATTATGAGAGACACCGTAGTGGACAGCTCCCGAAATTTCAACCACCTGGGGTTCTTTTAACCGTGCACGGGCCTCAGACATTTTCGGCTCCATCGAAAATGCAGCCGCCGCGGCCGGGATTCGATCCGGCGACCTTCGGGTCAGCACTCGGACGCCATAACCACTAGACCACCGTGGCGGGGCGATCATAGCACAGTCGTGTGTCTGAAAGAACAAGCGCCGCAGTGGCTGCCCCCAGTTTTATGCTGTACAGTGGCACAAAAACGTGACAAATGCGATATTCTGGCGCACAATTAAAAAAATAAAGAGGCAAACACCAAACGTCACACGCAGATATAACGCGATCCGCTAGTGCAAGCAAGGTTACCTACCGTTTTCCCCAACAACATACTGCTGCGACGCGTACTTCATTCAATGTTCTGGATTTCTTCTTCACGTGAAGTTCCGGTGTGAAGAAACAGAGTGACAGCGCTTCCTGCGGGACCGGTGCGCTCGGTTTGCATGTCACCGTTGATATCCTATTATCCATATCTGAAATGCCATTTCCGTGGTCTCCAAAACATGGGCATGTCATGACTTGCGACGTCCTACAACTTTCTCATACAGACAACTCCATTCGCTTCAATAACCGAAATGGGAATTAACGAGATTTCTTAATTAGTCATTGAAATGTGACTCCAGGTGTGATAAAATATTTCGGTCTCGGCATAAAGCGTTTGTGTGTGAAGCTGACGGGTGCTGCAAAGTCAGAATAGTTTTTATAAAAATATCTGTATTATCTAAAATGTAACGGCCTGTGTAAAAAAATTCCCAGATTTATAATCAGCTAGTTTAGTACACGCCCAAAGAACTGCCACGATCAAAATCAGAGTTGTTTCCGAATTTAGGCTTTCTTCGCGTGACTTGTTACTGGTTTCAAAGAACGAAAAAAAAAATGAATAGAAGCGATGGGTAGCGTCTGAGAAATGGTAATTATGTCACAATCTATTAACTACAGGGCAGTACAGCAATTATTACGTAACGAAGAGACGCAGCGTAACCGTTCGGCTTTATTCGGCCCCTATGGCATCTCAATTCTTTGGTACTTCTGCACTGGACCACTCGCTTCATCGTGCTATCAAGACACAAGTGGCCGAGGCTCTCCCTTCGCCGGTTTCAACAACACAAGTTGCTGCGCCGCTTACTTATGCGGAAGCCATTACCCGACCTCCTGCTCAACCGCTATCTTCATTCAGCCCAGCAACGAACTACTACAGGTCGCCACGTCCGGTACACCCGGTACATGTACCCCTCTCGCCTCCTGAGCACCTGTGAACCCTTGGCGTACTCCAATTAACCAGCCCGTCTGCTACGCCTGCGGTATTCCGGGGCATGTTCCTCGCTAATGTCGCCGCCATGGACTCTATTTTTGTGATGCTCAGCGCTCTGGATACGTCCCGCAATAACCACAACACCATGTTACACATCATGCGCCTGACTGCCATTCATCTCGACCCGACTCGTTGATAGTGGCCACAAGCGAGAGCTGACAAGCAGGTTCCTGACGGATGTATTATTGAATTTGTGGCAGCAATGCTGTATAGTCAGCAGCAATGCTTCTCGACCCCAAAGCTGGAAGGTCCGCTGTTTGCATACTAATATGACGTGAAGACGTTCGCTGCTTGCACAGTTCATCAAAACTTTGGCAGAGCTGAATGACATCGTTAACGGTCTCTGGGCTTTTGACCACACGCATATGAAAAGCGTCACCGTCTATGCCTTTAATTACATGTCTTATTTTGTCAGTCTCCGCCATCCTAGATAGAGGCCGATGACATCCTCAATGCAGCTAGTGAACCTCCAACCCATTTGTTTCGATTGTCCACGCACGCCATGTTAAGCGCTAAGTTTCCGCACAGCTGGCCGATCGAAAAACGAAGTCAGGGTCTCTTTAAGAACCCGCCAAGTGGGAATATCAGCTTCGTTATTGAATAACCATAGGTTGGCCGAATCAGCCAGGTAGAATATGACGTGATTCAGCTTCGCAGCGTCATCCCACTTGTTAATCACGTTAGCACGTTTGTAGTCTGCCCGCCAGTCTTCGACATCGCGATATTTAGTGCCGCTGTAGACTGGAGGGTCGCGCAGACGAAGTACTCAAGAATACAAGAGAGACGGGGGAGGGGGGGTGGCTTCGAGGGATCGGCGTCCTCGGTCATTCTGGAATCACATGGTAGCGTGCGGCTGAGGAGCTCCAGGGCGCCGAGGAGGAATACTTCACACCTCCGCCAAATGCAACAAGCCTGTTCTCTTACAGATACTTGTTATTGCACTTGACAAAGCGACGGTTAAGCGCGCTGGCTCAGGCAGAAAGCAGGCAAGCACAAACCACACAACTGTCAACGCCTTCTTTCACGCTGGCTGAGAGCTGGCACCGATGTGCTCTGGTACACTTCATAATTCAAGGCATCCTCGAAGCCCCCCGTACGCGATGAGTATGTAATACTGTCTACTTGTTCCGGGGTGGGAAAAAAGGATCTGTTTGAGGGTAACTGGGTAAACGTCGCTTAATCAGATAAGCGAAACGTTAAAGGGGCCCTCCAACACTTTTTTTGAAGCGCCTACATCGCTGTGACCGCATCAACGCGTAGTGGCGCTCGCCAGAAACTATTGCGGGCGGAAATGACGACGCATGGGCGCTGGCCTATGATTGGATAAATGTAACGTTAGAAGTAATAGCGGCATTGCATCACAAAGGGGTTAGTATTGGGTTTAGTTTTTCTGAGCATGCTTTTTTCACTGAACAGAACTAGACAGACGATCTTAGACATTTCAGCTTTAAAACTGCCGCGCCGGCAAAGAATGCTGCGCCGAACGCCACGGCGCTGGAGGGAAAACGCGCTCGGGACGCTCCAGGCGCCGTTGTTTGTAGAAACTGAAGGGAAAAAATGCTAAGAGCGTTGAAACAGACGCCGTCACAACAGAAACACGACTAAACTAGAAAACATGTAGAGGCGGTCACGATCTGCCTCGTTTCGCACGCGCCAGTTCACTCTTAATGCACCACATTGTTTTGTTACTATCGCAACGGTCATCAATACGTTGGAAAGAACGGCCAACATTGTATGCAAGCTTCCCGTAGTAGGCTCTTTTCAGTTCATTTCATGGGGCGCCATCAGACGTCACAGGGCGAGTGAAACGTGTCAGGTGACCCCGCGAAAATCGAGATGAGGGTTAGGCCTCCATTTTATTGTATTTTGAGTGTTCTAGGCTGAATACTTCGGACTGCGTGCCCCTACCGCTGCGTTCTTGCTGCACTAATCTCTTCATCCTCCAGTCTACGCAACCCGAAAGTAAAAAGTTGTAAAACAATGAGGTCAGGAAAAGTGTTAGAGGGTCCCTTTAACTGCGAATATTGTCACGTGGTCGTGACAATATAAGCGGCGGCGTCGAGATTTTCTGCGTCGGTGACGTTGGGTAGCATGGCGTGGACCGTCGATCAACTGACAAGCGGTGAAGCGCGTCGGCATTCATGCAGTGCCGTAGAATATTCCAGCCTTATCGCTGGTTGTCGCGCAGTCTCTAGAATAAGCTCGAGTGTTCGCGTCTTGCGCGCAATCTTAACAAAATGATCTACAATAATCGAGAAGCTTCTCGAACAATGAGGCGTGGTTTGCGCTGAGCGTTGCTGACAGCCTTTGTGAGCGAAAACCGAATACAGCAAAAGTGATAATAAGAAACACACGTGGCAATATGTAGCAGTCTGCTGCTGGTTGCTCTATCTCGAGGTACTTGTGAGGAAAAACGGAACAGAAATGGTGGGCGTCATGGTGTATGACCATGAGAAATACGCAGATTGGCTGTCAAGAAGCGGTGGTGCTACCATGCCAGCGCTTCAGGATTATTGGGCAGGATACAAACAGCTATAAATATGAGCTAACACCACGTACCCTGAGAAGAGCTGGTACATACTGGAGAAGCGCAAGGTCGTAGCAGATGCGCCTGTATGGTAATTTGTGCATTTTGTTGACGTTAACCTTAGTACTCGAGTGTGCTACTGCGACGTCTTCTGACCCAGGGAGTGTCTGGAGCACTGAGCTAGTAGCCCACATTGAAGAAGTTTTCGTTTCACTACAAAGAAAGTTTCAAATTTTACTGCACATGCACATTCTGCATTTGCTGTTTTCCTCTTGTGAATCGGCCTCGTGCAACGTCCTTAGAGGCATGCTTCCCAATACGCGATTCAGAGCCGGCATTTTCTTCAGTTATAAAGTGCGATGCGCAACACATTGGAGCTCGCCTTTGATATTTTTTTTCTTTTCTTGTGCAACAAACTAAGCGTAATTCGCATTTCGACCCTGCTCGGTGATGTTCGCAATTATAATGCCCATATAAAAACAGCATTCCCTGTTCGAGGGCCCACAGCCATAGCAGGGACTCGTGCTCCGACTCATGCTCCGAGCACAAGTCTCGTTCTAGAGCGAAGCGTAATTGATCACCCACTAGCGTTCCTCATCTTCGCTACATTGGCCACACAGTGCACAAACATCGAGAAATATAAACTCGGACAAGCATGGCAGTCACGAATGAATGGCCGAGAGAGAAAAAAAAGGATATCGGAGACCAAAGCTGAGGAGCCATATTGTACCAGAAAGACAGATGGTGTGTCCAATATTCTCTCGTAAACATGAGCTTGTTCACTAACGTCCTCATTTCACTGCATTCGAGAGGGCGGTTCCCGTCACTTTCTTTCCCGATCATGCGGCTCGTTGCTCTCACTGTATTCGTAAAAGTCGCTACATAATGCGATATCAGTCAAGCAGCTGAACAAGTGAAACTTAACTGTGTAGAGTGCGTTTGAAGTTTTACATTGAACCTGTTCCACAAATCGTTAGAAGCTGCTTTGCGAAACGAAGTTAACACAGGCACACACTGTGCATATAGAACAGCAACACTTGTCAGTGTTTGGTTGACTACGCTGCTCTGAACATAGAACATTGGTCAAAGGAATGTCACATAGTTGACTGGGGCGCAGCAGCGCGAAAAGAGAGGTGCGAAGAAGAAATCACTGGAAGAGCACTGATTAGGCTGAATAGGACCCATAAAGTTCAAGGACAACTTACGTCTTTCTTGCGGGTTATAATTATTGCGTCAAATATGATTGGAGTTTTCATGTTTACTGGTGGCTTTCTGCAATAATAAAACCAATCAATATTTGTGGAATCATTTTACGCTCTCTCATAAGCGATTTGGTTGTATAAATGGGCAACTTGACAATATTTGACATATTTATGATCACAAAATTTGTTACTTTATTGGTCTAAACAACATGGGTTGTTTACGCTTCAGCCTCGCCGGCGTCAGCTTCACTTCCTTCTTCTGCAGCGTCATCGGCAGCTACCTCAGGACCAGCCTCTTCTGCCTGGTCAGCAGCCTCGGAGGGCTGTTCGGCCTCCGCCGTGTCTTCAGCTGGCTGCTGCTCATCTTGTTCAGCAGCGTCTTCGGCGGCTTGTTCAGCAGCATCTGCAGCAGCTTCTTCAACAGCTTCCTGATCATTCTCCAGCGCAGGCTCCTCAGCAGCGTTTTCAGCGGCTTGCTCCTCTTCCGCGGGCTCTTCTGCATCGGCTACTTCAGCGGCATCCTGTTCAGCGGCGGTTTCTTCAGCAGCAGGCTCTTCGGCGGCTGCCTCTTCGGCAGCGGCGGCTTCAGCGACAGGCTCTTCGGCGGCGGGCTCGTCAGCGGTGGCCTCTTCCGCGGCGGCGTCCTCAGCAGGCTCTTGGGCGGCGGGCTCTTCAGCTGCTTGTTCAGGTGCTCCTGCCTCAGCCGCTTGGTCGGCCTCTTGCGCTGGGGCAGCGGGTTCGGCGGCGGGCTGCTCTTCGACAGGTGCAGGAGCAGATTCTTCAGCTGCTGCAGGTTCTTCCGCGGCTGCTTCAGGTGCTGCGGCAGGCTCAGGCTCGGGTGCGGGAGCAGGTGCCGGTTCTGGCGCGGGAGCTGGAGCGGGCTCAGGTGCAGGCGCTGGAGCAGGCGCTGGCTCAGGCGCGGGCGCAGGGGCAGGTGGTGGTGGGGGTGGTGGCAGCACTGCGATGCACTTGCCGTTCAGGCATTCGCCATTGAATACCTTTTTCGTCTGCAACAGAAAGAACCTCGTTGAAGGAAGAGTAACAAGCGAAGAAAGAACAAAGCAGTTGTACAAGGACAGCAGTCTCTTCAGTGCTCAAAGCTAAAGCTCGCTCATAAGTAAGTAAGCCCAGCAGGGACATGAAGACATGGTGGAGACTTAAGGACGCATTTCTGTTTGCTGTTTGCTGTTCTTCGTGCGACATTCCAATATGTTGCTATCGCATTCATTGCATCGTCCGTGCGGCGAAACTGTGACTTTTTTCTTTCCATTTTTTCCTGCCTTATTAGACAACAGCCAACCCTAATTTACCATGCCACTCTCTCTATGTTAATATCCCCTTTCTAATCTTTCTTGAATTTTTCTCTCTGCGCATAGGCGTTCGCTTATCATCCTCCGCTTTTGAGGTTCGGGAGAGCGAGCATAGCGTGCATAAATGCGTGGCCAGGGAAAACAGTGGCTGCCCTGGCGCAGACAAGTTCACTTGTCGAATAATTGGCTTCATCTACGTACCCTGATAAGTGACTATTTTATTTCATCGTTTAGAACTGCTTCTGGCGTCCAAGACTACGAACAGCTCGTTCTTAAGTATTCTGAAATAAGAATGTATTCTAGGGTGCCCCAGAGTGTTACTCTATTGAGAGTACGGAGCAATATTTTCGCTAGTTAGCCTAAATGACCCCGCTAATTGCCCACCTGCAAACGCATAGTGTCAGATTGTGTTCTGCGTTCAGAAAAGTACGTTTGATGTTTAGCGCCAGCTTGTCTGACTTCTAAAATTATTGCCAGCAACAAAGAAAAGAAAGACTGCGGAGCAGTTAGAGGAATTAAAATACTGCGTTACCGAGCATGGTGTTCCATTGTCTTCAGCTTCAAAGCGAATGGGATATCCTTGGCACAAGTACTTGCACGGGTTTCTTAGTCGTGCAAAGATAAGCTGAAAGTAGAAGAAAATAACTTTCTTAATGATGAAGCAGCGAGAACGATATCATATAATCATATCTTTGAAGAGAAGCCTAACATGTACATTTTTTTGCGTAAATTATTATTGGACCGAAACATTCACTATTAGGATTTTGAAATAGCAGTTTGAAAGCAATATTAGGGTTAAAGATATTTATAAATTACTGAAATACTTTATTGACATTACAACCAAGCACTATAAAATTGCAATGATCAATATTCCTAGACAATTTTGCCTGATCTTATGTTTCATGGTCACATGCAATTCATACATGGCCAAAAAGTGAAATCCAAAGTATACCACTTTCGACATGCAGAGCACAACAAACACACAAAAATATTCGGCATTATTTGAATGCTTTCATTTTTGTTCGTTTGAAGTGCACACAGCACTCTGTAAACTCGTCGTGGAAAATTTAAAAGTACAGGCTACTCAAGGGGAGTTACTCTTTTTGAAGAATACTTTGGTCGCGGAGAGATCTTATTCCTTTCGATTCTATTTCACGTCAACAAGTAAAAACATCGAGCTGTACCACAGTTTACATGCCATTTGTATTAAATGAAAAGGTACTTCCAACAAACATGAGATTGTCTTTTTTTTGGTATACATTCATAGTTTACAAACACAAATCAGCGCCTCAAAGTCGAAATACAAATAATTATTTATTGTGCTTTTTAGGCGATGTTTCGTGATTGTTCAAATACACGTTTGCCAAACGATGTTATGAACCAAACATACCCCTTCTTCCTAGGTTAATTTTAGA